>NC_142929.1:108466785-108586785 GCF_046866305.1 Octopus bimaculoides
TCACAGGTAACCGGGAACTCAAGTACTCTTGGTTTGGAGGTAATGAGCTCAACCATCTCCCTGCTGTCACCAACGCATCTTTCCTTCTGTTCGTTACTTCGTACTCTGGGGACAAACTTTGCATAGATTTTGTTTGCGCATGTTCAGATCTTCATGAATAATTCTGTGTACAGTTGCCACACCGACTCATAACTGTATGCTTATTGTTTTATTGACACACGACTGTCTTCATCCAGAAGATTGTGTATTTTCTCAACCAGCTCTGATGTTCTGACGTCCCTCTCCCTCAAACACCTTTTATCGTCTTTGACCTCCTCTCTGCCGTCCTTGAATCTCTTGTATCGGCGAAAAACATGCTCGGCTCATACAAGTTAATCCACAAGCAGTCTGGAGCATTTCATTAGTTTCTGTAGCGCTTTGGCCCTGTTTAACATAGAATTTTATTGTATAGCGAGCTTCTTAATTGTTTTCACGTCCCGACTGAATTCTGCACGGTTACACTTGTAAATAACAGCGAAACAAAAATCTATGAAGGGCTCCCTGAAAATCTATTTAAAACCAAAATTCTTGTAACACACACACACACACACACACACACACACACACACACACACACACACACACACACACACACACACACAATTGTGTATATACTGTTTATCTATTTATATTACCGACGGTACCTACTCTATAAATGCACTAACACCAGGATATAGTTCGTGACAAATTATGAATTTTATCTTAGTTTTGGTGCCTTTACAAAGAAGGCATAACCGTTTACAAAAACATAATTGTGTGGAAGACATCAAATATAAGTAATATATATATTGCTGCGAATACTTACCATCAATCTGGTATTAGTTTATTGAATTCTACTTATAAAATGAATACGGAGAAAATCTACTTTAATCTACGGAACCGAAGAGGGACATTTTACGTGCTTGAAATAGCAGCCATATCGCCTTTATATCACATTAAACTGTCTTGTTAAGCGAAGGACACGTTATACATAGTTGTCCTTTATACTCTTGATGGTTTATGACTGAAATGGCTTTGATTATAGATCTTCTCGATTATGATTGACCTAGCATTAACAAAAGTAACAGCAACAAAGGCACCTCTAATTCGTTGCTAGACCTAGTAAAAATAGCAACCTTATCTTCCTCAAATCACACCCTACTATCTTAAAAAAGGGCACACTATATAATGTAGTCCTAGACACACAATATACAAAGTAAAAGATAGGATCGTCTTGGCTGAAATATTTTTAATCGTAGGTCTGTTCTTTCAGGACTGACCCAAACTTAAACAACTTAAATTAGATATTATCTCCCTTGTTTCATTTAAAGGTGTTAATTTTTGTTACTTTACGATGCAAGGGAGATTACAACGAAAAAAAAAATGTTTCATAAACAATTGTATATTTCCTTACACAATATACTAATTTAATATATTTTCGCCGGACAAAAAAAAAAAAAAAAAAAAAAAAAAAAATATTCAGACAAATACATAACAAAAACACCAGGACTTACAAATATATATAAGATACAGAAAATTGCACTACTGGGCACTGCACACATCCTACGCAAAACACTTTCAATACAGTAACCATAAGAGCATCACAGCAAACCACAGCACATACCCAAGGCACACAGAGCTGCGCTCGGTAGTGAAGTGAAAGCACGTTATAAAAATAAAACTACTGAACAATAATAATAATAATAATAATAATAACAGTGGCTCTCATGGCTTCTGATCTTAATTGATTGGAAGTGTTATCATGTACATTGTTTTGTCTTCGTATAAAAGATGGGCTACAGCAAATACTCTTCTTAGTACCACAGATTTGCTTGTCAATTGTTTGACCGTAACCAGTTGAGCCTGTCCCTTAGTGGCTGACGATATGTGCATCTCTGATCACGAGCAGAAGTAGTGGGGGAGCATCATAGCCATGTGTTGAGAGGAATTCTTTGGAGTTTGAATAATTCACCTTTGGAAACATGGGTGTTTTGCTCAACATCCTTAAACAAACCTTATTCAGGGACCTTTTGAGCGGGATGGGCTACTCGACCTGAAGAAAATTCTAACTGGGCCCCACCTGCGAGGTCATGCGCTGTTTATCTTGATATGAGATCACCATGTTGCGCACATCTGGTTGTGATGCATGTGCCTGGTGTACCCTTATCAGACGGGTAATCATGATGGGTATACTGGGCTTTGTATATTTTACCCCAGTGTCATTTTGATGGCATGCACTGCTCTCTCACATAATAATAATAATAATAATAATAATAATAATAATAATAATAATAATAATAATAATAATCCTTTCTACCAAAGGCACAAGAAGAAGAAGAAGAAGAAGAAGAAGAAAAAGAAGAAGAAGAAGAAGAAGAAGAAGAAAAAGAAGAAAAAGAAGAAGAAGAAGAAGAAGAAGAAGAAGAAGAAGAAGAAAAGAGATGATGATGAGGAGAGGGGAGGGGAGGAGATGAAGAAGGAAGAGAAGTAGTAGGGAAAGAAGAGGAAGAAGTAGAAAGAAAAGAAAAATACAGGAGGGGTGTGACTGTAGATTGTTCATGGAATCTTCTTTAATGGTCAAATGACCTAAAAGTGACCTGTTGTGGCCGTAGCAGTAATGGTTGGAATTGTTCTAAATTCTTGTAGTAGTTTCATTTCTGGTGGAAGCATTCAAAAAACGTTTATATTTTGCGATAAAACATGCTTCTTTGCTAATGCGCTGATTATAGGTTGCATTGTCCCTGAATGTATTGAAGGGAAAAATTCTAAAGTTGGGTTGTTCGTTAGTAGTGCAAATTTCAATGTGCTTGCTTAATCCTATTTTTATGTATTCCCCTATGTACCGTCATCCTCTGGCGCAGACTGTTTTTAGTTTTACCAATATATTGTTCTCGATACCCTGAGCATGTTAATACATATACTAGGTTTTCCGACGCACATGTGAAGTTGTTTTTCACTGTAAAACGTTGACCCTGCTTGAAGGAGAATTCTAACCTCTCAAATAGGTTGACACATATACCACAGTTAAGTTTTCCGCAATTTTTTACTGTCGGCTTTAATGCTGTTGGCGAGTGTAGTTGGGCCTGTGTTCGAAAACTTTTCATTGACTTGGGTTTTCTTTTGTTCTTTATGATGCATATCCCTTACGTTCCTTACATCCATTACATTCTAGAATGAATATCCCTTACAACCTGGCAAAAAGAATTTGTACTATAGTATCTGATACAAGCACCAGGGACACACAACTACATGAGCTAAAGGATACACTCATCAGCAGGAACTACCCACATCACTAAATGATATAGGCTTTCAATGTGCCCTACAACTCAACATCCACGAACTGACACCCAAACTAAAGAAGGATTTACAACCAAAAGCCCTACCATACATATCCACACACAACCTCCTAAACGATGAGGCCTTTGACATCCTCCTCCAGAACATCCCTTTACTAAAAAGTGACCATAGAATGGATCAAATCCTCGAAATGTACACCATCGCAACTTCAAAATTTCAACTCCACTCCCCATTTCTTAATTTTTCACTTTTTTCAGAATTTTGTTTTTTTGGCGAAATAAGTAGACAAATACGGAGATTATGATTCTGAAAAAAAAAATGTTTGTAAAATTTCAATTAAAAAAAAAAAATTACCCAACCTACTCCCCTCCCAAATCTGCGGCCTACAAGCAGGCTATCCACATGTTAGAAATAACAGCCAAATCTCATACAAACTCTTTTTGGCACATACGTACATACTCTGTATCGAATGCTTTGCTGTATCAGTCTTTGCCTTTCCCTTGGATAACATTGGTGGCATGGAGAGGGTAGGTTGTTATGCACGGAGAGGGTAGGTTGGTATGCATGGGTGACTACCGGTCTTCCATAAGCAAATTTGTCCGGACTTTTACCCTTTTCCCCAACTAGATATTAGTAACCACACTGGTCTTCTACAAAACTTGCACTACCACACACCCTTCTCATAGATCATTCCCTTGTCCACTGGCATGAAGCTGACCCCACCCCGCAGGATTTGTAGTTCTGCGAGGTACATGGCAACCTCAATAGTCAGGTGGTATGAAAAAAAACACCTAGTCTATGCTGTAAAGCGGTTGATGTGAAGAAGGGTATCTAGCCATAAATAGGAGACCAAAAACAGACATTGGAGCACAGTGCAGTCCTTGGACAAATCGTATCCTATCAAACTGTCCAGCCTATGCCAGCAAGGAACATGGATGTTAGATGATGATAATGATGATAACTTATTATGTTTTTTTTGTGAAAATGTTCCTGGATATAACAACACAAAAATAACCACTGCAGAGTTAATGGTGATAATGATGATAACCCCCCCCCGCTACCCCCCCCCCCCGGACAAGAATAAATAGATAAACAGATAGATAAATAAATGGATGAAAAAGTTCAAAATTTAAAATTGGGGGAAGGGGTGAAATTTGAGCTCCTTATTAAACTTTATAACATTAATTATTAAACATTAATGTTTGTTTCTCATAAAATGGTGTATATTCAATTTACATTAAATTATTTACGATTATTTAAGGTAAGCACAAGTAAAACGTTAATTCTTTTCACTTTAATGTTTTAGTCTGTATTTAATTTCGATTTGCATATATTCGTTAATTCGCTACGATCTCTTTAAAGTAAACAAAGTCAAAAATTTAAATTGGTGGGCGGGGTGAAATTAAAAAAAAAAATTGTTTTAGCATATTCGTAATCTCTGATATCTAAAACGTAGGAATCCGAAATTTTTTTTTTAATGCATTTTTCAAGGAGAGGTGCGTAACTGCATTAGCCCCCGTATTTCGTCAAAAACAATTTCTGAATAAAGTGGAAAATGAAGAAATGGGATGGGAGTTAAGGATTTGAAATTTTGAAGTTGGGAGTTTTACCATTTTTTTTTTCAGAATCGTAATTCCCATAGTCGAAAACGTGGGTTTCCGTAAAAAAAAATTAAATTAAGTGGGAGGGGTAGGGTACGTCTCCGCTATGTGCGCCCAAATCATAATGTAATTCTTTTGTCAGTGATTATACTTCTATTTTACTGAAAATAACTTGAAAGATATTTGTGCTATTAAATTCTTGAAAGTGATTCTTTCTCTCACGCTTTTATATTATTTCTACACCAGTTTTCTCCCTTGAATGTCTCCCGAAGCTTTCTAATTAAACTTACCTCATCTCATTAAAGAGTTCCTTAAGACAGCACAATGGTGGGCGAAGTGAGAGAACGTGATGCGGCTTTCCGCGGAAATAAAATGATGAAAAATGCTACAGTAGAATCGATGGTTGTTGAAGATAGCAAAGAGCCTGAGAAACCAATCGACCGAGAAAAGGTATTTTTAAAAATGTTCATTTAAAAACATAAAATGGTTACTAGCTTTGTAACCTACTTCATTTCCTTTCGATGTTTGTTTGTTTTAGTCCAAATAATAATTAACTAATTGTACAGTGCTAAGGTGCACTGTAACTCTTTGGAAAAGGTAAAAGAGACAGAGACAACAGAAAATTAAGTGAAGAAATAGAGCAATGATAGACAAATGTACATGCTTGCTATACAGGAAAAAATAAATAAATAAAAGGGAACAATCAGAAAGAGGAGTATTATAAAGAATTTCGAGAAGTATGGGATTTTTATAGGATACAATGTTCCGTCAGCTAACAACCAACATAGGTAGTTTATTCCATGCTTCGACAATCATGAGCCTTAAAAAACAAAAAAACAATGCACTCCTGCTCCCATCTCGTTTGTGTTCATATCCGAAGTTCTAATAAGTTGATAATGTTTGAAGCCAAGTCAACAGAAAAAATCTAAAGTAACACACACATATATATATATATTCCCCGAGAAATCTAACAAACTTTATTAATAAGGGTTTAATCTTTATTATTTTTATTTTCTGTTATGTATCTATCAGCATATGTAGATGTTATATGTCAGTATCTCTTTTAATCTAATTACTTTACGAACTAATTTTTTTCTTCAGACGTGCCCCCTTTTATTGCGAGTGTTCTGTAATACAGGTCGTCATCACCCTCTTAGTGAATATCTTAGAGGACAGACTCCATCGAACGAACTCCAAATATACACATGGTAAGCTTTATTGATTCTTTTCCTTAGATTTGAACTGTTTTTATAGCGCACTTTCATTTCAGATTTGCAAAATATTTTTCAAGAGATTATCTGCCCCTATTATTAACGTAGAACACTTATGTAAACTAATTGGTTTTTCTTTAATGAAATTAAATAACTCAATCACTATATGATTACTTGCATTGCTACAAAGCCACGTATTTGTAGGGAAGTGCTCAATCAATTAAATTACAAATATGAAATAGAGGAGTGTAATTGTATTAGTCCATCTTATGACTGATAATAATTTTATTGATATCAGAGGAGTGAAAATTAAGTGGACTCTGATTTGAGCATTGACTCATCATCATTTAACGTCTATTTCCCACGCTAGCATGGATAAGACGATTTGACTGGAGCTGGTAAGCCAGAATGCTGCACCAGGCTCCAGTCTGTTTTGGCTTGGTTTCTATGACTAGATGCCTTTCCTAATGCCAACCACTCCACAGAGTGTACTGGGTGCCTTTTATGTGTCACCAGCACTGGCTACAACTATGATTTCACTTAGCTTGATGTGTCTTCTCAAGCACAGTAAATTGTGAAAGGTCTCTGTCACTCGTCATCACTTCCGTGAGATCCATCTGAAGATCATACTCTACTACCTTGTCTTCCTGACTTCCTGAGTCTACCCCTTTCACAAGTTCCTTCCACAGGGATAGACACTTCTTTATGCAGCTGTCCTCGTCCATACATATCACATGACCATACCAGCGCAGGCTGCCTCTTATACCCAATTTTTTTTCTTAAGACACTTACATTCTGTTGTATGTGTACACTGACATTGCACATCCAGCGAAGCATACTAGCTCCATTTCTTTCAAGCCTTTGCATGTCTTCTGCAATCACGTTTCACTGCCATGCAACATGGCTGTTCACACAGAGGCATCATACAATCTGCCTTTCACCCTGAGGGAGAGGCCCTTTGTTACCAACAAAGGTATAAACTCTCTGAACTTTGCCCAGCCTAATCTTATTCTGGCAGCTATGCCCCTCAGAGCAACCACCTCCACTGTTGACTTGGTCACCTAGGTAACGGAAGCTATCTACTACTTTTCAATATACCCTTGAGCATTTGACAAAGTCTATTTTCTGTACATTTGTAGTGTTTATTGCCTCAGTGTTCTACTGGCTCAATGTTGAGAGGGCTGAGATGGTGTGTACTCATATCTACATACCTGAAACTAGCAAAGTCATGGTACACACTGCCAAGTCATACTTAAGGACAGCTAAGCTAACAACTAGTCATTATCTTTGTGCAACTAAAAATTACTTCATCCATTCAGTTGAGACCCTCTATAAATTTCAAGTAAGACCTGTTAGAATAATGCTCACATTATCTGGAACAGTGCTGTGCTACACAGACACATCTCATGACTGTATCCAAAGCAAAGGCCATGTGACTCAGCAGCATGTTCCCACCTCTAACTCACAGGCATGTTGTTTTAGCTCTACTTCTATTTATAATACAGTGATCTCTGCACATGCTTTTCACTCAGGCTTATCTAACAGAATAGTCTGTCTTGTCATCTCTATAGTATCTCACCTTCTGGCTGCTTCCATTTGCAATCACCATCACACCCATGTTTTCCTGCTGACATAGACTTACAGTTGTTTAAACTGAGCACCATTCTAGTTGTACTCACTAAGATGTAATCTCATGGTGTTTTATTCAGTCCGACTGTGGCATCTCGGGCAAGCATCTTCTACTATAGCCCTGAGCTGACCAAATCCTTGTGAGTGAATTTCGTTGACAGAAACTGAATGCAGCCCTTTGTATCTGTGTGTGTGTGTGTATATATATATATATGTATTTAGTATACACACACATTTACAAAAATATGATTGTATAGCTATTACTATAAAATTGAATACATCCTATACTAATAAATATCTGAAAACCTTTCACTCTGGTACCTCACCATTATCATCTCTGTCTTTCCAGCTATTCCTTCCCACCCTTATATTATGTGGGATAGCTATGTATCTCTGCTTGTTCATCTATCATGTGGAGGCGCAATGGCCCAGTGGTTAGGGCAGCGGACTCGCGGTCATAGGATCGCGGTTTCGATTCCCAGACCGGGCATTGTGAGTGTTTATTGAGCAAAAACACCTAAAGCTCCACGAGGCTCCGGCAGGGGATGGTGGCGAACCCTGCTGTACTCTTTCACCACAACTTTCTCTCACTCTTACTTCCTATTTCTGTTGTGCCTGTAATTCAAAGGGTCAGCCTTGTCACACTGAATATCCCCGAGAACTACGTTAAGGGTACACGTGTCTGTGGAGTGCTCAGCCACTTGCACGTTAATTTCACGAGTAGGCTGTTCCGTTGATCGGATCAACTGGAACCCTCAAAGTCGTAAGCGACGGAGTGCCAACAACATCTATCATGGCATAAAGCCACCTCCCTCCTCTCTCAAATACACCCCCACTCAATAAGGAGGGCTTTTCCCCTTTTCTTTTCTTGCAAGTTATATAGTAACCTCCCTAGTGCCAGTGACATTAAGAATAGCACCCAGCATACACTGTAAAGTGGTTGGTGGTAGAAAATGCATTCAGCCATAGAAACCATGCAAACCTGAGATTGGAGCTTGACGCAGTCCTGCTGTTTATCACATCCTATCAAACGATCCAACCTATGCCAAATGCCTAATTTTCTTTAACTCTTTAGCATTTAAACCAGCCACATCTGACCCAAATATTTTACCTGCTTTACGTTCAAACTGGTCAGATCTTGCCTCTCACACCTACTTCTCAATGTCATTCTAAAAATAATCAATCACATCTTTGAAATCTTGAAGCTGCATGCTAATTAATTTTGAAACAATGTGAATAAATAAGCATTACATTTGACAGTAATCTGAATGCTAAAAGATTAAATCTCGAAACTCTTTCTAAAACAATCAGACCAACATTTTTGTAACTAACTCTCTCACTGGTGGGCGTATTAACTTGGTTAAGCATTTAAAATGAAGAATTGCTGGATAAAACATTAATCTCATAAATATATAAGGCCAGTGGATTCAGTTGTACTCAGAGACAGAAATAAAGTTGGCAGAATTCCACAATGCAGTCACTTGCAAACTCATCCAAAAAGCAGCTGAAAAGTGCAACATAAAACAGTAAAACCCCACTTATGCAACCAAAGTAACCAACGTAGTTAAAATTGAGGACAGCCACAAACAACTTATCTTGGAAACAGCAAAGAAAAGCAGAAATCTGGGGAACACTTGTATCCAACATGAAACAGACTGTAAATCAGGCCACATCATCATCATTGTTTTAATGTCCACTTTTCCATACATGCATGAGTTAGAGTTTACTGAGGCAGAGATTATCTATGGCCAGATGCCCTTCTTGCTACCAACCTATACCTGTTTTCATGGCCAGATGTTTTCACAGAATATTGGAAATGAATGATATTTTGCAACATTAACATAAGGACACACATATATTGACACATTGTCCTTCTTTTAGTTTCTGTCAATCAAATTCACTTACAAGAATTTGGTAGGCTTAGTGCTATAGCAGAAGACTTGCCCAAGGTACCATGGAATGGGTCTGAACCTGAAACCTTGTGCAAACTTCTTCACCTCACAACCACACTGTGTGAAATAATAAAACCTTAGGTAACATAGACACACTCAGAAGAAGCAACATGAAATGTTAATTGGCAGATTGTCTCTCAAATCACTAATCTTACATTTAAAATTTGCAACTTACTGAACATTGTATTGATTGGACCTGTCTGTTCATCTGCTCTTTTTAACCAGTATCTATACAACTTTCCCAAATTGCTACAAAGCATACACACTGCTTCATACATGGTTGTCATAACACTGACACCCTCCCTTATGCTTTGGTCACAACTGCACAACTATTTCAATCATGCATTCACCACCCAAAAACCTGGTTTCTTTATTTTCACTGTCACCCTTTGAGCTAGTGAGGGACCCTCTACATCGTCGATCGGCCTGTTAAAAATAGTTAAGTCTCATCTTAACCTGTCATTTATAAAAAATGTAGGTAAAAAATACATTATATGTACTATGCTTGAGAAATAGATATGATGGTCGTGACTGGAATGTCTCTAGAGCTAAATGAGAGCTGATCTCGAGCTAAACTGTATCAGCAACAATTGTCTCCCTTGCAACCAATACATGTTACAGAATGTCAAATGACACCTGCCATCACAATTAAAATAAGCATACCCCCACCTACATATACTTACACAGACACATCACACATGAAGCAAAAGTACTAGGAACTACATTCACATACAAAATATAATAAACAAAGTACTTATACATGGGTCTTAGTTAAACAGACAAGAATACACTGATGGATAACATTAATTATTTCTATTGGGTGATATATGAATAAAAAGAGAACTTTTCTCTCTTAAAAGCTTAAGCATCAGAATATTAAATTAGCCTAATACAATTATTGACAACATTTATAATGCCACAAAAGTGAACACCTTGAAATTTAAGAACATATTTTCAACATAATGGAATGAAAAAGAATTAGAGTATCAATAATACTGATAGCTGTTTTATAGCCATTTATTTGTTCAATGTATGCCATTAATCTATCACTAAATGCCTTTAAAAATCTCATTAGACTTAAAAAGTAATAGATGTCTCACTGTTTTGTGTTTATATCTTACAAGGTTTCTATTTATGGCTTTTTCATGCTGGAGATGTTGATACCTTCATACAGGCCTTCTGAAGTTTGTGAAATTAATGTGGTTGATGATGTTCTATTGGAACATCTGTAAATTAATGTTTGTAGAGAAAACTGTCAGTGGGAGGACATTCCAGAGTGTTGACTATCTGAGGAGGAAGGATCAGGGAAAATGGTTGAAAATAAGAATTAGTAATAATGATGAACGATTATACATTCTTGTATATTCTTTCTCTTAAAATCATTGACTTTTTTCAAAGTCAAAACAAATGATTACATGTAGGAAAGTAAGAAGTATAGTCTCAGCAAACTTTACAGTTATATTCCTTAAAATCTTTGAGAAAGTTCCTTAGTTGACTCATTCTTACATGACTATTTTTCTAGTTTATCTCTTGCTCAAAGCATCTTAACTTAAAATACGAATGTCATCATCATTTTAATGTGTATGTTTTCATGCTTGTATGGGTAAGGCAGATTTTCTACAGCCAGATGCCCTTCCTGTGGCCAGTCCTCACCTGTTTCTAAACAAGGTGATATTCCCTGTGGCTGAACACTTGTTTACAACTATCATTTGATGTCAAAGCAAGGATTCCCAAACACACACACACATATGATAGGTTTCTTTCAGTTTCCATCTATCAAATTCGCTCCAAGACTTTTGCTGGCTTGAGGATTAATGTACACAGCACTTGCCCAAATTGCTGTGCAATTGAGACTGAATCTAAAATTGTATTGTTGGAGAGCAAACTTTTTAACCACACAAATCTGTCCATTTGCCAGCCAAGTACTCATTTAACAAACCAAGATGAGTTTATTAATTTTTGAACTATTACATTTATTTTCCTTGTTAACATACTGTTACTGTTGATTCAAAAGTCAAAATCTGCAATTACTATAAACAACTGGTAGGCATATGTATATATGCGAATGTGCATATACATAATTGATATGTATTATATGTCCACATATATGTTCTCATTGCCATCATTATTAAATACGTTTTTTTTCTATGCTGCCATGGGATGGATTCTTCTGTTCTGCTTCTTGTAGCCTGGCAAGTGTTTCTTACTATAGTAACTGGGTCAGCCAAGCCTTGAGTGGATTTGGTTGGCAGAAACTGAAAGATTATTATGTGTGTGCATGCTCATGTATCTATGTTTATATCTGGGTCTAAGAAAGTTTCCTTACTCTGGGGAGTGTTGTTACCACTTCTGTCAAAAGGTTGTCTTCTATTTCAAATGCTTTCAAAGATGCGTGAAGTAAGAGATCCCTTACTTGAAAAGCAGGTATGGTTTAGTTTCAAGAAGAGCATCTGAATTTAAAATAGTGCTTCATTATACATTCATGTAACCCATAGATTCTCAAAGTGGGTGCTACCGCCCCCTGGTTGGTGCTGGTGTCTAAGGGAGTGGGGAGGATAGAGAAAAAGGAGGCATTGGGAGGAAGGCAGTGGATTGGGGGTTACTACGAATTTATAATATCATAGTATTGTATACAAATTATATAATATTATATTAAATATCAAATGATTCATTGTATATATAAATTAGTAAAATATAAAATATTTATTTATACATAAAAATAGGGGTAGGGGCGCTGAGGGTATTTTGTGGCCCAAAAATTTTGAGAACCTCTGATGTAACCCTTACTAGCATTGAAAAATGACATCACCATCATATATTCGTTTTCCATGCTGGCATGGGTTGGACGGTTTGACTGAAAACTGGTAAGCCATGAAGCTGCACCAGGTTCCAATCTGATTTGGCATCGATGCCCTTCCTAATGCCAACCACTCCAAGAGTGTAGTGGGTATTTTTGTGTGCCACCAGTACAGGTACCACTAATGTGACACTGGTATCGGCCACAACTATGATCTCACTTGGTTTGACAGGTCTTCACAAGCACGGTATATCGCCAAAGGTCTCAGTCACCTGTCACTGCCTCCATGAGGCCTAATGCTAAAATGGTGCTTTTTACATGTCACTGACATAAAAACAAATGAAAAAATAAAGTATTACTGTATGTATATGTTTGTCATATATGAATAGGTCTGTATTCATATAAAGAATGGCAAATTTCTAAACATCAAAGCTCTACCACAGGAATTTACTTAACAACAACAGTAAATCCATTAGAACTTAAGTTTAGAAATCTATATATTCACTTGTTCCCAATTATAAATTGAATTTGTAGAATATGAATCAAATTGTTTTTTTCCCTGACTACTGCTTAAAATCTTTCACACTTATTAAATGGCATAACAGGCAAATTATTTGAAAAATATGAATTATCCATATGACAATATGATTTAAAATTTGATCTAGATCAATCCAGAGGAAAATGTAATTCTCACCAACTATGTACACTTACAACTCTGCGACCTGTATCTAGTTTGATAAGTGCCAACGCATGAAACTCTCAGACCTTGGGTCACTCTGTTGCTTCTGCTAAATATTAATAATAATAATATATATATATATATATATATATATATATATATATATATATATATATACACACACACACACACCCACTTACACATTTATAATAAAAATATATCCTCATCATATATGTGCATGTCTTTTTATATCATATTCTATTATTCTATTCTATTACTTGTTTCAGTCATTTGACTGTGGCCATGCTGGAGCACCGCCTTTAGTCGAATCAAATCGACCCCAGGACTTATTCTTTGTAAGCCTAGTACTTATTCTATCGGTCTCTTTTGCCGAACCGCTAAGTTACAGGGGACGTAAACACACCACCATCGGTTGTCAAGTGATGTTGGGGAGACAAACACAGATACATAACATATACATGCACATACATATATATATATATATATATATATACATATATACGACGGGCTTCTTTCAGTTTCCATCTACCAAATCCACTCACAAGGCTTTGGTATGCCCAAGGCTATAGTAGAAGACACTTGCCCAAGGTGCCACGCAGTGAGACTGAACCCGGAACCATGTGGTTGGTAAGCAAGCTACTTACCACACAGCCACTCCTGCGCCTATGTATGACTTTGATACAAAACTGATTTACATTAGTTTTCATTTCTGTCAAAAGCACTGAATGATTTTTTTCTCTCTTTACTGACAGGATGGATGCCACATTGAAGGAACTTACTGGATTAGTGAAGGAGGTGAACTTAGACGCACGCAGAAAGGGGACATACTTTGATTTTGCTATGGTTTATCCTGACTTAAGACAACAGGTGTATCGTTTACAAGATATTGGCTCCACACGTTCTGGCCACCGTGGTGCAGATGATAATGTTACTTTGGCTAGTAAAAAATTCACAATTGGTGACTATCTGGATATAGCAATAACTCCTCCACGCTCAGGACCATTGCCCATCTCACGAAGAGGAAGACCCTACTAGTACTGACCAAAACATTGTTTACATGTATATGTTTCTTTTGATAGCTCATTTAATCCAAATCTCATCATTTATTGGTTTCACAATAAAATCACAAAAGTTATTGTTTGTCTTTCCTTTTTTTCACAGTATTTATTGGTGTAATATTTATGTGAAATTCAATGCTATCTCGCCCACTTCATCATCGTTTTTACATTCTCACAAATCAATGAATATTTCTATATTGGAACAAGCATTTTTAGCTTGGATCAGATTATCAGAGTATTTATCACTGAGAAGACTAACTCCGGTTGAAACGCTTACTGGCAATCCATTGGCATTCTGAGCAAAGCCTTGTGTTTTTTAACAAGTTTCTTTGAAAAGTTTCTCTGAGACAAAATATTACAGCTGGTGCCATTCCACATTTGTATAACATTATAAATGCTATACACACTGGTATTTTACTCATTTTACCATGCTGACATATGATAGAAGCAGTCTAATTGTGATCAATTATCATTTCTTTTGTAAGGTGTAAGGTTCAGCATCTTAAGATCAACCTTCACTATGTCTTCTGCACTGCAGGTGTCCTCCACAAAGATTACTTATGTACCCAACTGTTTTCTTTTGTATGCATCAATTATCTGTACCAGTAGTCCTCTTTCTTGAGCACTGCTTCTGAATCTTCTATTGCCCATGTATTCTTCCAGCTCACTTACTTGCACCATCTCTTTCATGCATGGTATTACATATTCATTGGAGCATACATGCTTCATTTCTTTCCAGCTTTTTCATTCTCTTCACATTCAGTGCCTGTCTTTCTACTGTTCTGAGCAACACTTTGCATAAGCACTATACAATCTACCTTTCACTTGCAGAGAGAAACGCCTTTGTTGCCAACAGAGGTAATAGATTTCTGAACTTCTTGCCATCCCTAAATATGGCTATTATGCTTTTACAATACACAACCCCACTGCTGATTTGATCACCTAGGTAACAGAAGCTGTTAACTACTTCTAGCCAACCTTCTAACAACTCTTGTTTTTATATCTTTACATCTGTAGTTATTCATTTCTGTCAGCCTACATGAGATCCCCCTGCACCTTTCATACATTCATATTATTACAGTAAAGAGTTCTCTCTAACTCTTTTACTGCACATCTTATTTTTTGGCTGATTCAGCTGTGAGAACTAAGCTAGTCTTGAAGTCTTTGACAATAAACAGGGGGTGCTGTAAATTGACCACTGATGGACACCTACTTGATTGATAAATTCTTCACTGAATTTGTTCTTAAACTTTGCATAGCACTCACCCACCATTCATCTACACTCGGTTTTCGTAGTGACTGCTAGACTAGGATCATGGTACCCTGCCAAAGACCTTCTCCAGTTCAGTGAACGGTAAGTATAGTGGTTTGCTCTTGGCTAAGAACTTTTCCTGTTGTTGTCTTACTAAAAAGAGGCATTGGTAATTCATCATCCTGGCACAAATCCAAACTGCATCTCTAAGTTAATTCTCACCCAGATAAGCTGTGCTTTAATTTTCTCTATCACTCTCATAACTTAAGATTTCACTTTGGTACTTCTTTAATTGCTTTTTCTACTAAAGTATATCTTCTGCTCTTGACAGTATTTCTATTACATCAGTCATTAGGGATATCATTTCTCCTTACATGACTTGAGTGACTATGAAAGTGATTTGCATGTATTCTACTTGAAGAAATTTTCAAAATCTCATTGGCTACCCCTGTTAGTCATGTTGCATTTCCTGTCTTCGTATCCGTAATGGCTTTGTCAACTATATACTAATCAACTTCAACAGCTGATCCCTACTTGAGGCAGTCTGTTTCTCTCCCAGACATTCTCCTCATTCATGCAGCTTCTCAGTGTCAGTGACTGCAAATGCACTATTATCATCACTGACTGCATCTTGATTCACACTGTTTCACAATTCATAATCCTGAGTCACACAGCCATACATTGGCAAACCTCTTTCAGTTTCTCTCCTTGTAGATATATCTGATATCCAGCTTCTTTTCTAGCTACCTCATATTATTCTTTGCTCTCCTCTTCCATTCTTTCCAGGCCAGATGAAGTAGATCTGTGATCAAAATTATTCCTGTTGTGACCATCCTGTCTTATTTTTCTTAGCATAGTGTGGCCTAAACTACATTATCCAGTCTTTTTTTTTAAAGATAGGGCATTGTTATGTGAAGGAGATTTGACTGCTCTGTTTAGCAGGTTGTATGACTACATAGACTTTCTCATTGGATTGAACCACATTGTGTTTAGTTGCAGGTCAAATTGGAGGAAACACTTAGGATAAAAGGTGTTCCAATTGTGGCCATCCTGTTTTTTTTTTTTTTTGTATCAGACATTTCATGTCTCTGGTCAGATTAAATAGTATCCTCCTTTATTATTAAGAAAGACATTCACAATATGTTTTAGATGAGATTAAATAATACAGAACTGATATTTCATTACAAAATATAACATTTTTCAAACAATTATGTTAAAAATGAAAAAAAAACAAAAACAAAAAAACAATACAAATTCATATTTTGTTTTAGTTTAAATTACAGAAAAAAATCTTTATTGTGTAGAAATATGCTTCATTGAGTGTGGCTAGCTTTAAAGGAGTAATAAAGTCATGCAGAGAAGCCCTAAAGAAATTTTAACATTTTAACATGGCCTACAAAGATGTGACTTGAAGAAGAGTTGGCTGCTTACTTCTCACATTGAGTGACCATGTAGAGCCTCCTCCCCACATCCCTCTCTGTCTTAGGTAAAGCATTATTAACTGTCTAACAAGGTTGGATAGTTAACTCTTTAAATGTAAAAATTCTAAATATGCAGAACCAAGATTATTGACCTTTTCATGTGGGGGTCATATGTTTAATTACAGTGGCAGCTATCTTATTGTGTTTTTTTGGTAAAACTTACAAATCTGTATGTGTGAAAACATTTATTTTAATAATGTTTCAATGCTTTCTCTTTTGGTGGTCTGCAAAAATCAATGTAACACCTGAAAAGCAGAAGTCTAGAAACAAAACAAAGATCTTTTTTTTTTCTCTAATGTTTTTATTCCATTCAAACCAAATTTTACATGGTTTTCTGTTTTGGTAGAGGTACTATTTTTTTTTCTCAATTCTATTTCCATATAGTTTTTTGTGTGTAACATAGAAATTGTTATAAATAAGTAACTTATAAGAACTGCTACATTCATGCACAAAGATGTTTAGAAATAAGAACAGGATTAACAACACATTTTAACAAAACATTTTGAATATGGAGAGTGTTCTTATGCCTGGTTCAAGCTTTTTGCTTTTTATATTAGTAATTGAAGTATTGTTTGTTCATGGAAATTTTTTCATTCAATAAACTAATTCTTTCACTGGTATTGCTACAGATAATATATTTCTAAATCTCCTCAGACTCTGATGTTTAGCTCACTTGATGTGAAGTAAAGAAGCGATAAAACATTTCTTTGATATGATACTGACTAATTATAGATGCTAGCCTTGATAATCTGGTACCTCCTCCTGGTAGCTAAATGAACAGGTTGTCTAGTACCTTCTCTACCCAGCTATTTAGCCTTTGTGTAAAGTATGATGGATGGGAATTTCCAAACAGCATATACTCAGTATGTGCTAGTTTTACTGTATTTTTGTCTTATATTATCTGCACTTTTTAAACTATTATACACTATCATTTAAACAAACACTTGACAGTTATTGAAATAAAAGAAAATATTTTCTTAAAGCACAAAATTACTTTAGCGATGAACTAAATACATGTCTTATATGAAATTGATTTGTTTTTTTGTTGTGCTCTTCTTGTCAAATCTTTACACCACTGGATGGTAATTTAGATGTTCACACTGAACTCAGGAACATGTGGGAGGCTGAATGTGACTCAAGAAAACTGAAATTTCAACACAGAATGCACTGTTTCTCAACATTGTTTTAGAGCAAGACTAAATGTATATTCTTACACAAAATTAATAATCTTATTTCAATAAATGCTAATTGAGAGGATTAAAGGAAACTATAATTATCGAGTTTTCTTTGTATCAAGTTATTCAAAATGATATCTATGTCTTCAAGTTGTGATTCTTTAGCATGATATGCAATTTAATTGAGTGATGTGTGTGAGCAGTAAAAGTGAAGGAAACATGGTGGTGTAGTTAAAAAGTACTGGCAGTGGGATGTCTATGGTGAGACAGGCAGTGAGATGTTAGTAATTGAGATAGTGAATTGTGAAGAGTGCTGGGGAAAACATGAAAAGTTGGTTAAAAGATGGAAAGTGAAAGAGGTATTAAGAAGGTGACAATGAATTTGAAGAATTTTGGCAAATAAATCTTATGTGATTTTCTGAAAGTAAAATTTGCACCCTTTAAGAAAAAACTTTAGTAAGAAAGAAAGTGTAAATAAACGTCTAAATATGATGGTACATTTGATAAAAATTAAGACTACATATGATCGTCAACCTCTACTATAACCATTATCTTGCAATCTTGGTTGCTTCAACATACCTGGCTGACAAACCCCATTCTTTGTAGTTGTGTAGGTAGCAGCAGAAGAGCATCCAGTTGTATAAAGAATTGCTTCAATATACTAAAAATATTGCAAAATCATTCTACCCATGGTAATGTAGAATGAGTATAAAACAGCAAAAATGTTACTTATTTGTGGCAAACAGAAAATGTAGACATAGGATGAAAATAGATATTGAAATGGCATAAGCTGATGGTAAAGGATGTCTAGAACAGAAATAAGCTAAGGAATTTTGAGAAAGATGTAGTGAAGACAAATTTTGCTATTTAAAAATGTAAATTTTGTCGGCAGTAATGAAAAGAAGGGAGTGGATTATTCATTAAGTCTGATTTTACTTTGAATTATATTTTTTAAAACATTTTAAAGGTTAGTCTTTGTCAGTTTATTTTCATTTCATCACAACTTTGGTCTGTATTTCAATGAGATTATAAAACTCAGTATGTATGTTTTGGAAACGCTTTAAAAACTCCTTTCCTAGACATTTATTTGTGACATTTGTGACCTTGAAAATATTTAACACAGTAATCTTATTACTGCAAAAGTGACCTTATGTTTACTCTTTGATGTTTTCCACAACCATCTTATGAATGCCTTTCTTTTGCAATTAGAAAGTTAGAATGTGATTTATTTATGAACTGACATTTACATGTTTTACTTCACTCTAGTGCTTATGGCTGTAATCTTACAAGCAAGTGAAGATATAAGTCTAAGCAATTTTAAGCCTTGGAAGCAGATTTAACTAGAAATTGTTTCATGTCTTGTTTAAATTATTTAACTTTTAGTATTTTGCCTAAAATTAATTTCCTCCTTTATTATTAAGAAAGACATTCACAATATGTTTTAGATGAGATTAAATAATACAGAACTGATATTTTATGACAAAATATAACATTTTCAAACAATTATGTTAAAGAAAAATGAGAAAAAAAAGCACTTTCTTCAACAGAATACAAATTCACATTTTGTTTTAGTTTAAATTACAGAAAAAATCTTTATTGTGTAGAAATATGCTTCATTGAGTGTGGCTAGCTTTAAAGGAGTAATAAAGTCATGCAGAGAAGCCCTAAAGAAATTTCAATGACCAAATTTGAACCTCCATTAGTTGTAGTTACTTCAGGTTGTGGTGTTTTTAAAGTTGAGTTAGGTTTCTCTGTAGTCACTTGAAGTGCAAATTCTATAGGATAGTGGTCAGTGACCTTTTCAGCCTGAAAAAGAAGAAGAAAGATTTGGAAATATGCAGTATGAAACCATTTTGTAAATTATTGATTAAACATAAAAGAATTTAGTTAATAATAAAAAAAAAAGATAATTCTAAAATCAAATGATTTAAAACAAGCTTGAAATAATATGAATATTGATTCTTAAATCAGGTATTTTGATGTGCTTTAATTAGCAACGTAAGCCTTAAGTACTGGAAATAAGGTATGATGTTGAAGCTTTGATTAAATTATCCCAAATTGTTCTATTGCCAACTCTGTGTACAAGAAAGGGAAAAAAAAAATTTTAAATAGAGTAAACTTCCTTCTTAGATTGAGTGAAAAAAAATTAAACCATGTTTTCCTCAAGAAAGCATTTGAGTGGTTCCAGCATAAAGATGTATGGATAACAAGAAAATACAGAATTATCTCTCATCTTTTCTGGTAAAAGAGCATTACTTTACCACTATTTTAGAGAGAAAACTGTCTTATACTTTATAAAACAATCAGAGTTCTGCAGATAACAGATGCAAGGAGTTACTTTTTATTCCAAGTCAACTTTGAATGAACAGTTTTATGATTAGAAGTGTTCAGTCATGATTATCCCAGCTTTTTGTGACTACATTGTCCCATATGTGCTTTTAAAATGAGAGTGTGTGATTTAAGGGGGATTTGACTACTACTTCTAGTAGGTCAAGGCTCTTTACTATTTGATGGTTAAAAGAATGAAATCAATTCTTTTAATTTCAGAAGAAGAAACAATGCCATGATCTTTGTAGGCCATGTTAAAATGTTCTTTCATGTGAATATCTTCACTAGAAACAATTATATTAGTATTTGGTGAAGAGATAAAAGCTCAAAATATTGCACAACCTTTAATAAAAGTAACTGCATGGAAACATGAGCTGAAAGGGGCTTCGGGGAAGCTGTACTTATAGAAGAGAAATGAGTTGATTGAGATAAGTGCTTAGTGAAGGATTGAGGAGTAAAACAGAGTGAGGGTGATAAGAGGAGAAGAAGCAAGAATTGACAATTTAGAGATGAGAAATTGTTTTGGGGATTTGGAAAATCACTGAAGAATATAAATAGGTAAGGAAAGTAATTAGTGCAGACTATTCAAGGTGGTATCAGTAAAAAGAAACATTAATTTATATACAATGCCAACAACTCATTACTTCTAACACACGCATGTTAATGAAAATGTAAATCCATTTTGAGCAATAAATGTTAAGTTCAGAAGTTTTAGATAGAATCACACAAATTATATAAACACCTCCCAGTTTCAAAGTGCTATTTATTTTTATTTCTATCACAATTAGTGAACATTAGTACAGGTGGTTACAGGTTTCCAATGAGCCAAACGCTGGTTCACTGCATTTCAAGCTGTGAGTAACAGTTTGGAGCAGACAAATGTTACATGGGATTTCATTTGACATGCATCAGCCTTTCAATTTTTTTTTTGATGATGTTTACATCTTTTGCTGATATACACATGCAAGCGTGATATTCATGGAATATATAAGCAAGATAGGATCCTCAGGCTCCTCTTGTAAGGTAGGGACTGAGTAAGCATTGATTATGATGACCTGTCCAAGGGCTCAAATTAAAATATTCTTAGTGGCAAGTAGATTAAAATGAATAATGATATGAATTCTTGAAAAGTTGTATAATTCACTATATAGAACCAATATAATAATCCTAGTTTAGAACAGATATTACACTGTGACCCCTACCATATATTGATTATATTCTGTCCATTTCAAGTTAATTATGGAATGAATAAGTTACAAACAAACAGTATTGATTATGATTTACTGCTTCAATTAATGTGTTGAGTTACATTGAGAGGTTTACCATTTTTAGTTAAGTACCTCACTTTCTAAATTCAAATATTACAGGGTCAATCTTTTTTTTTTGTCCATCCAGGATCAGTAAAAGAAGTGCATGTTTTAAAATAGAATCAAGCCAGTTAATTATACCAAACCCCTACAAAGGAATCTTAGGTCTATTTCAAGCAAAAACAATATAATCAATATTTTAAGAAATGTAAAGCTTTATAACTCACCATTTGTGCTGAAAGTTTATATTCTTTATCAAAATGGAAGACAGAACCAGCATCTTGAACTACATGTTTCAAATTGCTGCCAGTTATAATTGCCCTGTGAAAGAATACAGACATTGAGTAAGAACAGATTATAAAAGTTGAAGTTACTTGTAAATTAGAAATATCTTGTTTAACCCTTTTGATACCAGCCTGCCTGAAACCACTCTGTAGTACAAATGTCTTGTTTTCAAAAGTTCTGAATTAAAATCTTCCACCAAACTTAGTCACAATTTATGTTCCTAACACTAGCTTAATAATAACTAAGTTATTTTACTAAATTCTTTGTTATATTTAAAATTAATTGAAAGAATCACAGAGTATCATCATCATCATTTAATGTCCGTTTTCCATGTTGGCATGGGTTGGACGGTTTGATTGAGGTCTGGAGAGCCAGTGGCTGCACCAGGCTCCAATCTGATCTGGCAATGTTTCTACAGCTGGATGCCCTTCCTAATGCCAACCACTCCGAGAGTGTAGTGGGTGCTTTTTATGTGCCACTGATACAGGAGCCAGTCAGGTGCGCCTGGCATTGATCACGTTCAGATAATGCTTTTTATGTGCCACCAGCACTGGGGTCAGTCAGGGGGTACTGGCATCGGCCATGTTCAGTTGGTGCTTTTTACGTGCCACTGGCTCAGGAGCCAGTCAAGCGGACCTAGTATTGACTGTGTTTGGATGGTACTTTTTATGTGCTACCAGCACGGGAACCCATCACGGTACTGGCCACAGCTATGATATTGGTTCTACTTGACTCAACAGGTCTTCTCAAGCATATCATATCACACGATGCATCAGGGGTATTCAGTATCTCAACAAAAATATGGTAACAAAAGGGTTAAGATATATATTAATAGTTGTTGAGAGCTCTGAATTTATACCTCCAGATTTGTCTAAAATATCTAATAACAATAGAGATTATGCATCAGTATGTATATATGTGACCAAGAAAAATTTTCCTTTCACTTTCCCTAAATAAGTCAAAATTTACACATTCCCTAAAGCTGATTGCTTCACTGAAATAATGAAAGTAACTGACATTAGTTTATTAACTTGTTAACCCAACTATCTACTCTGAAGATATGTAAGTGTAAGACATGGAGAGAGAGAATTGTTCAAGAGGGAGATGAGACCTGGCTGCTCGACCTGACATAGATAGTAGCCAAAATTTTTACAAATAGCATTCAGTTACTTCCAAATACACATGACAGTATTGTTACAACTGAAATGCCTTTCATAATAGCTTTGTTTGATTACGACTTATCTGTGTAAACACAGCAACAACAAAGTAATAAGTTTACATCAAGCCAATTGAGAAACGTCTTTGTCCAGACACTTGACTGACTAGACATAACTTCCAAATTTCTCTCAAATTATACCTTATGACCTTAAATTAAATAAGGACACACTTTAAAAATGTAATTCTATACACAGAAACAGAAGGTTTATCTTGCAAGTTTTATGGAACCTTACAAGTACCAGTGGCATGAAAAAAGCACCCAGTACACTCTGTAAAGTGATTGATATTAAGAAGAGTATCCAGTTTATATATATATATATATATATATATATATATATATATATGCCATGATTAATCGTTGACCAAACACCATTCAATTTTTTTTCTCCGTGTTTTTCTCCTTGTTTTCTCCGTATTCTTTCTGTTGAAGAGCATAGCTCGAAACGTTAAAGACTTTCTCTATTCCCGAGCGTCAAACTAATACATCCTTTTGTTGTTTACACCACCTGTCCTCATCTGTTGTTTTTTTTCATACATTCTCCCATATATATATATATATATATATATATATATATATATATGATGATATGTAACTACATAGAAACATATATGTATGTTCGTGTATTTCATGTTTTTTATTTGTCCTCCTCCACCATTTGACAGCTGGTGTAGGTTTATTATGTCCCTCTAACTTAGCAGTTCAACAAAAGATACTGATAAAATAAGTACCAGACTTGAAAATAAGGCCAAGAGTCAATCTGTTCAAATAAATCCTTCAAGACAGTGCCCCAGAATGGCCCAATGATAAATAAGTAAAAGGTAAAAAATAAACCATAAGCTTAAAGGCAATAACACACCTTGTACTGTGAACAAAACTAAGAAATATTTTCATAAGAAAAGTGTGCCACATGGGAATAAATTGTTTTTATGTTTAAAAATAAAAGTTATTAAAAATTTGTGCTGTGGAGATTTAATGATTTGCTAAAATGGGTAGGTACAATAAAATGTTTTGAAACAGCGGCCTGGTGTAGAGGCATGCAAATTGGCTAGTTTTCTTTTAGTAGCAATATAGTGAGATAAGGAGACAGTTGAATGGCTCACTATGGTTGAAAGGTCAATAGTTCATATCTCTTGTCATCATTGGCTTCAAAGACACTTAAATTTCAATGGTCCTTAGCTTTAATGACAATTTACTATTAAATTAAGCAGGAGCTAATATGCATTTAAACCTCTATCTATTAACTATGTATTGTTCATGAAGAAGAAGTCTGAGAAATTTCCTTTCCCCAACTTCAGTTATTATTCTATGTGCCATAAAGTTAAGGACAGATAACTCCTTGTAAATAGTGTAGGCCGCTGAATAATTGAGGAGAGATTTACTAATATACAGAACTGAACTCATATTCTCCACTGAACAAAAGCCTCAGTCTCAACTCTGATAGCAATAGCAACAAGGATAAGCTCAAAGTTACTATCACACAATATGGTAACAGTAGTGAAATAAATAAAATATGTATCACACTGTAGCTGTGTAGTTAAATGCAACCTTCTTAATCATACAGCAATGACTGCGCTCTTTAACATGTGATCTACATATAATGACTGGAAGTGCAATCACCAGAACTGAAAATCAAAAAGAGAAAATATGTACACTGGAGTGGTCTCCACATCTTTTCTTCAGATAAGCTTGAAACCCAAGAATATTCCAGATTTCTAAAAAGAAACTGAAGCTTAGAGCATATAGCATTAAATGTCCTGCACAGATATATTAGAAGAAAAAATAAACAAGAGCACTCAGAGCGCAAACCTCTGCCAAGGCAACACCAACGTCCTCACAACAATTAGCTAGAGATGGCTTTTAAAATGAGAATATCCAAAATAAATTCAACTGCTCTCACAAACGAGAATACTAAAAATGAACCCGACAGCTCTCAGAAATTAAGTAAAAAACAGAAAAAAAAAATCCAGAATCCTTGTCCGGTACCAGATCAATCCAAAAATCAAATCAGTCTGTGCTAGTCACGATGCCAAACATCCCTGAAAGTTTCATTTGAATCCATCCAGCAGTTTTTGAGATATCTGCTCCATGGACAAACAAACAAACAAACGTGACTGAAAACAATACCTCCGCCTTAGCGAAGGCAGAAGTAATAAATAGAGAGAGCACAGCATACAGAAATATAAGCCAAAGATTATCCTAAAGGTTTTTTTAGCAGGAATCATATAATTACCATTAGTCAAAATGGTAATTATATGAGCTGGCAGAAACGTTAGCATGCTGGGCAAAATGCTTAGCAGTATTTCATTTGTCTTTATGTTCTGAGTTCAAATTCCGCTGAAGTCGACTTTGCCTTTCATCCTTTCGGGTTCGATAAATTAAATACCAGTTGCATACTGGAGTTGATCTAATCAACTGGCCCCCCCTCCCCCAAAAATTTTGGGCCTTGTGCCTAGAGTAGAAAAGAATTATATGACATGAAATGAAGGAAGATTACAAATTTAGTTAATCTTTTAATCTTTTACTTGTTTCAGTCATTATACTGTGGCCATGCTGTGGCATTACCTTGAAGTAGTTAAATCAAATGACTTGGCCCCAGTAGGTATTTTTTAAAGCCTGGTACTTATTCTATCAGTCTTTTTTACCAAACTGCTAAATTATGAGGGACGTAAATGCACCAACACTGGTTGTCCAGCAGTGTTGAGGGACAAACACAGACACGCACGCGCGCACACACACACACACACACATGCACGAAACACATAATTATGACGGGCTATTTTTAGTTTCCATCTACCAAATCCACTCACAAGGCTTTGGTCGGCATGACGCTATAGTAGAAGACACTTGCCTAAGGTGTCACACAGTAGGACTGAACCTAGAACTGTATGGTTGAGAAGCAAACTTTTTGCCTCGCAGCCACGCTTGCATTTTGAGAAAAAGAAAGTTCAATAGACCTGAAATTGGGAAAAATTAATTAGTCATACTCACTGGTCATAAGTACAGCTGTTATCCTCAACTGTTGTATCATCAGAGATCAACCACTTGTAACTCATATCCTTCACAATCAGTAGATTTTTTTTGCATTCATCATTGCAGTATTGACAATCTGTGTTCAGTGTACCCATGATGACAAAATTTTTCTGACTAACTTTCTTCTCTAGCTCATTTATTACTTCAACAAGTGAATCCATTTCCTCCTTTACATTATCTGAATCCACGTGAATACCAATGATTGTCACTTCAGTTATATCTGAAAAATAGGAAGAAAATCATAACTTAAAGAGAGGGAGAAAGTGTGTGTGTGTCTGTTATTTAATTTCTAATTTACTAACATTTATTCAGTTTGCATGCATGTATGTGTGTGTATGTATGGATGCATGCATGCATGCATATATGTATGTATGTATGTATGTATGTATTGAATTTCCTGAGGAAGAATTTAGGCAAGTGTTGGTTGGTTGAAATTAGTCCAGTTTTTTCATTTAAATTTGTGGTTAGAGTAGCAAATATGGCAGAGTAGCTTTACTCTAATAGAGAACTTGCACTACTTTGATATGTTCCTAAATGTCTGTACTTTATCTAGCAGTCAATGGGATGCTTGCATTTTCTCCTTTGTATCTGACTTACTTCTATGTTTTGAAAGTGCTATGTTGTTTTCCATGTTGGAATGATGAAATGAACTGTTGTGCTAGATGCAGATAACTTTTGAAGTTCTCTAGAGGTCTTGTATAGCTTATTGATATGTTACCTATTGACACATCAACATGTCGTATAATGTCTTTGTCTAGGCCTTTATCCTTTAAGAGACAAAGGTTTATATTTCAGCAGTATTTGCTTGTTTGCAAACTTTTTATATTGCTGGCTTTTGTGGCACTAGACTTGTTTTTCATGCAGTTTAGCTCATCTTGATGCTGTTTCTGCAGAACAACTAATAGAATTTATTACTGCTTAAGTAAAGTTTCTCTGATTCAGGAGAGAAAATGCTTTGCAATTCTGGTTTTCCCGTTGATAATGTATTGTGGATTATACCAAATAATATTCCTCTTCTAAATAGTTTTAGGTTCACAGCTAGAGGATTCCACCACGTACTTGATTGCTCCTGTGTATCAGGTACTTGAGAGTGCTTAACTTTCAGTGGGGAAGGCTTGTGTAGGATCAGCCACACTTTTTAGAAATGCTGATAGAAGAAAGTTGATGCAGTTGTTTGCCATAAACTCAACGAACAACAAGATTTTATATTAGAATTGAAAATGTGCACTTAGGTACCAAACTAGAAATATCTTAAACCCTTGTTCATACATACACACATACATACAACACACACACACACATATATATATGTAATCCATTACAGCACTTACCTAGTGTACCTAATCATTTCAATCACCTGTGAACTAAACCTCCATACTTATATATATATAACTCTAACTCTTCGAAACGCTCAGTTTTAGAATGGTGGCAGCTGATGAAGGAAATGTTCTCTATGTGGCCTGTGTGTTTTCTGTACTCTGTTTATCATTTTGTCCACATTTTTTTTTTGCAACGTCCTGTACCCAGATATGCATCTATATATACATGTAGATGTAGGTATGTACATACATGTACGTATATATGCATATACTCATTTATTATTTGTATTATATATATATTTACATATCATGTAAATACATGCCCATTAACTCATGTGAGTTCATCTGCCCCTTGATGGATGTTTTTTCATCCTGTAGGGCAGTGATTTTCAAACCATGTGCTGCAGCGTACTGGTGCACCTCAAAAAAGTAAGATTATATTTCAAAATATGAAAAATACAAACCAAAATTCACTAGAAAGTTCAAATATAAATGTCAAAGTGGCAAAAAACTAAATACTAAGTTCTAAACTAGGAATGAGAGGTGGGTGATTGTGTCATTCAATTCATTTAGGCTAATTATGGTATGACAGTGTTATCCAATTTTCAATCTGAAATTTCATAAGGATATGAACTAAATTAGCATCAAATTGATGCCTCATGGACATATTCAGAGCATGACTATGCTTCAGTTTATCTCAGCCATAGCCTCAGCAGTTTCCTTTTAATAATAAATGTGAAAAATAAATTATTGAATTAAAATATACAATGTTGAAATAAATCTTTTAATACATCCTCACATATTGCGGCTGTATTTCAATTTATTTCATTCATATAGTGGCATAAATTTTCATCTTTTCAATTAATTTTGAAAGACTTCTCAAAAGAGTCTGATAATATGTGATACGCTGCCTCTTTTCACAGCTCACTGGCCACTTGTCTCAGCCTCAGTTTGACTCTGGTAGTAATCTGTGCTCTTTGTGCAAAACAATTCATATTAACAGACTAAATTACCCATAAAATGGAAAAGTTTAAGATGAAACATAACCGTAACGATTATGAATCTGAAAGTAAACGTTCGCCAAAAGCAAATAAGTGTAGTGATAATAATGCGAAAGCTCGACCCAGTCATAAAGCAAGAAATAAGCAAGATTCCGCTCTCAAATAATACAATCCACAGGAGAATTATGAATTTATCTGCTGATATAGAGGAAAATGTATAGAACAAACTTTAGAACTTAGAATTTGCTGTACAGGTTGATGAATCAACTGATATTAGCAACAAAGCACAATTACTTACAATTATTTGCTTTATTGATGGTAACCAAATCACAAATCAGTTCTTTTGTTGTGAAGAAATGCCACTCACTACAAGAGGTCAAGATATTTTTGACATTTTATTTGCCTACCACGGAAAATGGAATTTATCCTGGAATTCCTGTGTTGGAATATGTTCTGATGGGGCACCATCTGTGATAGGCTTTATGAAAGGTTTTGTATCACTCATACAACAGCAAAACCCTAATGTTATATGTACTCTTTGATTCCTACATAGCGGGGTACTAGTTTCAAAAACAATACCAGTTGAGTTAAAGCAAGTATTAAACCAAGTTGTATTAAAAGTAGGCTGTTGAAGTGTTGCTTATTTGAACAAATTTGTGTTGATCTGGATTCCCAGTACAAGTGCTTACTTTTACACACAAAAGTCAGATGACTCTCAAAAGGCAAGGTGTAGCATTGCATACATGAACTCCAAAAGGAATTGCATGCATTTTTTAAAGAAGAAAAACATGAACACTTCTTGGAATATCTACAATGTGAATTTTGGGTTTCCAAGCTGGAATATGTAACAGAGATATTTGAACAACTTAATAACATCAACACAAGTATGCAAAATAAAGATGAAAACATTCTCACTTCGACAGATAAGCTGGTTTCATTTAAAAACTAAGTTGTAATTTGGAAAAATAGAGCTAAAGGTGCTAAGTTTGAAATGCTTCCCTTAAAACGTAAAAGCTACATAAAAGAAATGACTCCTATTGTATTTGAACATTTGACAAATTCGGAAGAAAAAATAAACTTTTATTTTCCGTCATTGAACACAGAAGAATATGATTGGGTTCGAAATCCCTTCATAAAATTCCATCTAATATTGGTCTCAATATATGTGAAGAAGAGGCATTGACATCTATATCCAATGATTGTGGACTTAAAATCAAATATGCTGTGCTGAGTTAACTATTGATACATTTTGGATTGCTATTATAGGAGAATACCCCTCAGTAGTAAAAAAACGCTTTATCCGTTTTGATGCAGTTTTCCACATCATATTTATGTGAGTTGGGATTTTCAACCCTCAGTAACATCAAATCCAAAAAAGAAAGAGGCTTCATTGCATCGAAGAAGAAATGAGGGTTTGTCTTTCTCAAATACGTCCCAATATTGAATACATTTCCAAAAAACATCAAGTGCATGTTTCTTATTGATAACTTTGCTTCATATATTGAATAAAAAGTAAGTATGTGCAATTTTTCTGTATTTTTAACTATCTATTTATTACTTTATTGTTTATGCTATGCTAATATGTATAAAGTCCCTTTTGAATAAATTTTAGAATTTATGTACAAAGTGAACCAAAATATCTTGACTTCTTGTAAGGTGTGCCATGAGTAAAAAAAGTTTGGCAACCACTGCTGTAGGTTGTTGAAAAACCACAGTACTCACCAAGCAGTTCTGGTGATGTTACAAGTTTAGTCACCGTGCAATGGGTAGTACTCTGTTACATGTTACCAAGAGCACTCAAGAGTGACAAAGCATACATACTCATACATACGTACATACATACATACATACATACACACATACACTCTTGTTGAGATGTATAAATGGAAGAAAGACAATACATGTAGTAGAGGTTATTGGTTCAGTTGAAGTTCATGGTCAACATCGATTCATCACTGACATTTTTACTACTTGTGACCCATCAAGCAGCAAAAGTATTGTTGATGCTATAAGTCAGATTGTGTGTGTGTGTATGTGTGTATGTGCATGTGTGTGTGTTTGTGTGTGCGTGTGTGTGAGTGTGTGTGTGTGTGTGTGTGTGTGTGTGTGAGAGTATGCACACATGTGTACATGCATGCGTGTGTATGTGTGTGTGTTTGTTTGTGTCATGCAGCAACTTACAAGGAAATGCTAAAATCTGTTTTAAAAATCCCAAATTCTAAAACTTACCATCATAGGGCAATGAAAATGTACCAACAAGCGGAGGTCTGCGAAACAAATTTGCTGTTTTCTTAGAAAGAGTTTGAGTATTGTACTTTATGTGTTTCTTCCTGGAAAAGTAAAAGAATAAACAATTAACTTTCATGCATAAATGTAAATTTTCTATTTTATAGAGGAGAAGAAATAAAACTGTGCTGTTTATAGCAGCAGATTTATTCATTTTATGCAGAGAAGAAAAGCACATGATAAATACTTTTTCTTTTTTCTTTTTTTTTTCAAGTTGTTACAAACAAGTAATTATTAATTCAAGCTAATATATTTTTCCTTAATATTGAATGATCTCTAAATTTGTAGATAATCCAGTTTCAACATATTGTGCATTGTCAGTGCAGACACTAGGATTACAGTCTTATGTCAGTTAAAGTAAAAAAAAAATAAGGGTTTATGTTGTTTCCTTTTCAAAAAGATAGAAAATGATGCAAAATGATAACATTGATACCTTTAGATTAGAATAAAATTAAAGTGAATGATAGTTATTTTGCTGATAAAGCTTGGAGAAGTTGATCACATGTTCAAGTATTTCAGAAAATTTCCATTTAATTATTTTTCCTCTGTTGGCTTCAACCCACAACTTAAGAATTAATCAAAGAAGTCAGAGATTATTTGATTTATGAAGTGTTGCAGGCTGACCATTTCTATGCCAAAATGTCCAATCTTCTGAAATCTGAAGTTTTTTCACTGTGAAACTTGAGACAGAAGTAAAACTTTAAATACATTGTTAAACAGAACAGGAGGAGACACATGGGATGGAAAGTTGCTGAAGAGGTTACAGGTGTGTGATGAAAGATTTCCAGATAATGGACATACAATAAGAACAGCAATAAATAACTGAAGAATGAATATGTAGTGCATGTGTTTATTTGGCGAGAGAAAAATGACCATCCTAAAGTATAACAATATTAAGACATATTTATATATCTAAAGCAGATATAATCTTACAATAGAATAAGATTTGAAAACTATAATCCACTCATGGGCATCAAACTACATTTTTGTTTTATTTGTAAAAAATACCTGCCAGAATATTTTTAAACCTTATTACCTTGATATTGAATGAAAACAGCTCATAAGTGTATAGAAAAGGCTAATTTGCATAATGGTATGAGTTTGTCAACAACTAAGATACTACTGATAAATCAAAACATCATGAAAATGTTTTCTAAAATTTGCATACTGAAGTGTATGTATATGTTTAAAACATAAGTGGCCTTATTGTAGAATGAAGCTCAAGAAATTAAAGTTTCATTTGATGACAAAATAATGGATTTTCAGGGAAAAATGTAGTCTGGCTGATATGAAAATATCTAAATTCTTTTATTCAACAACTATCAGCAAAGAAATCAAGAAATGATTTATGGCAATCCTATATTCTAATTGAAATTCTCATCAAAAGTATTCCAATTATTTTGAAGGGTGACAATTTATTTGTAAATGAACATTTTTGAAAGGTAGTATAACTTTAATATATATAGGGAAATTATATCTGAGGTAGAATAAGAATAGCCTAGAATAAGAATAGCCTGGGCAAAGTTTAGAGAGCTCTTACCCCTGCTGGCGACAAAGGGACTCTCACTCAGAGTAAAAGGCAGACTGTATGACGCATGCGTACGAACAACCATGCTACATGGCAGTGAAACATGGGCTGTAACTGCTGAGGACATACGTAAGCTCGCAAGGAATGAAGCCAGTATGCTCCGTTGGATGTGTAATGTCAATGTGAATACCCGTCAGAGTGTAAGTATCTTGAGAGAAAAGCTGAACATTAGAAGCATCAGTTGTGGCGTGCAAGAGAGACGATTGCGCTGGTATGGACATGTGGTGAGAATGGAGGAGGATAGCTGCGTGAAAAAGTGCCACACCCTAACAGTTGAGGGAACCCGTGGAAGAGGTAGGCCCAGGAAGACCTGGGCTGAGGTGGTGAGGCAAGACCTTCGTACATTGGGCCTCACCGAGGCGATGACTACGGACCGAGACCTTTGGAAATGGGCTGTGCGTGAGAAGACCCGGCAAGCCAAGTAAGATCGTTGCCAGTGCCCCTGGACTGGTTCTTGTGCGGGTGGCACATGAGATGCACCATTTTGAGCGTGGCCGTTGCCAGTACCGCCTGACTGGCTCCTGTAGGATTTTCGAGCGAGATCGTTGCCAGTGCCCCTGGACTGGCTTGTGCGGGTGGCACATAAAAGACACCATTTCGAGCGTGGCCGTTTTCGTGCGGGTGACACGTAAAAGCACCCACTACACTCTCTGAGTGGTTGGCGTTAGGAAGGGCATCCAGCTGTAGAAACTCTGCCAAATCAGACTGGAGCCTGGTGTTGCCATCCGGTTTCACCAGTCCTCAGTCAAATCGTCCAACCCATGCTAGCATGGAAAGCGGACGTTAAACGATGATGATGATGATGATGATGTAAAAGAAAAAAGGAAAAAAGGACCTGAAATGAAATTATAGTAAAGTGATTTTTTTAGTGGTTGAAACTATATTTCCTGTTGTAATCTTCAGAATACTGAAATGAATTTAATGTATCAGATTAGCCAGAAAAGCTGGCATGAGATTGGCATCTTGATATCATTGATGGATTACAACAATCTTTTTAAGCGATTTTTATCTTTCAATATGGGATTACATGGGAATGATATTTTAGATACAAACTAGTTACCAGAAACACATAGCTGAGTGTGTGCAAAAGGGGTAATTAATTAAAACATTGAAATAAGAGATGAAACCATCTTTCTATTACTGGAATATTTCTAGAATAGATTTTATTTTCCTGCTTATTTAATATTGGTTTCACATTTTGGCACAAGGCCAGCAATTTTGAGGAAGGGAGTAAGTTGATTACATCAACCCCAGTGCTCAACTGGTACTTATTTTAACGATCCCAAATGATGAAAGGCAAAGTTAACCTTAGTGGCATTTGAACTCAGAACGTAAATATGGATGAAATGCTGCTAAGCATTTTGCTTGCTGTGCAAATGATTCTGCCAGCTTGCTGTCCTATCCTTCCTCTTCTTATTTAATATTAACAGAAAGTATGAGAAGTTGAGACAATCAAGATACTAAAAAAGCTAATCTTGTTGCTTTATTGTATCTAGTTCTCAGTTCAAATTTCTTACGTCAATTTTGTCTTTAATTCTTCCATAATTGACAAAATAATTGGTCACAATTATTAAAACTTTTGTCCAGTGGATAGCTAAAAAAAAAAAATCAGTTATTAATTGAAAAAGATAACTAAATATATTGAAGGCAAAAAAATTCCATCATTAAATTCTAAAGAAAGTGTAATTAAAAAAGAAATCAAATAAAGGCAATTCAATTTGAAAACTACAATATAATATTATTTTCAAATTTAGGCACAAAGCCAGCAATTTTAGTGGGGGAGTAAAATCAATTACTTATTTTTTCAACTCTGAAAGGATGAAAAGCAAAATTGACCTTGACAGAATTTGAACTCAGAGCATAAAGACTAGCAAAATGTTGAAACTATAATATAATATTCAAATGAGTTTACATTTCACTTTTTTTTTTACATGTCTTAAAGGAGGCAGGGTAGTGCCTATGACATTTCTCAGTGCCTCTAAGACTAGCAACAGGAAGAGAAGTTATAAAACCAGATTCCTGGCCCAAATGCTTATAACAGAAAGCACTCTACTTAAAGCACCCAAGGGCAAGGCATTAAAATTTAATTGAGCAAGGGATTCAGTCTATCCCCCATTGCTCCCTACTGAACCTCAGTCATCTCTGGTGACATGTCATTTCACTGGTCTATCAGAGCTCAAACTTGTGAACTCTATTGTGAAAAGCTCTTTAGTTTCTTTTTTTTATTATTATTTTAATTCAAGTAAATAACAATGAAATACCAAGAAAAGAAAATAGCTAATATCATTAGAAAGTCTATAGTAAAGTTCATTTACTGATAATAAAGAAGAAAAATGCCAGATAAAGACTGGAAGTGGATAGTTTGAAATGTTATCTATGTAACTATTGAATAAATACTGAAGTAGTTATTTTTCATACATACCACATCTTTGAATAAAGTTAGTAGATATGAAGCTCTATAGTAAGATGGCTTATATTAGATCAGAATTTCACAGAATATTTACTTATAAAGCAGTTTTAAGCATTTTATTAAAAAAACATCCCTGTTTTCTTTAAAATCTCAAATCCAAACAGTAAAAAATATCACATTAAATAATGATAAAAAGATGAAGTAATAGGCAGAAAGGATAATAGAATAGCCAGAAAATATGAAGTCAGTTAAGCAGAAAATTCCTGGCAGTATGAATAAGCTACTGTGAATGTTCAAGTAATAGTTATAATGTTACTATTGGAGGCGCAATGGCCCAGTGGTTAGGGCAGCGGACTTGCGGTCATAGGATCGTGGTTTCAATTCCCAGATCGGGCGTTGTGAATGTTTATTGAGCGAAAACACCTAAAGCTCCAGGTGGCTCCAGGAGAGGATGGTGGCGAACCCTGCTGTACTCTTTCACCACAACTTTCTCTCGCTCTTACTTCCAGTTTTCGTTGTGCCTGTAATTCAAAGGGTCAGCCTTGTCACACTGTGTCATGCTGAATATCCCCAAGAACTACGTTAAGGGTACACATGTCTGTGGAGTGCTCAGCCACTTGCACGTTAATTTCACGAGCAGACTGTTCCATTGATCAGATCGACTGGAACCCTTGACGTCGTAAGCGACGGAATGCCAACAAAAAAATATAATGTTACTGGAGGAAAATCTCAAAAGTTCAATATTTACTCAAAATTTGATAAATGTCTTACTGACAAATTATTGATGTCACAGAAAAGATGAGATAAAGAAAATTCCAAATGCAGAGAGAACATTTTTGGTTTACAAACTATCTGTGCAATATTAGATGATTCAATTTTTATATTTTTGAGTCTAAAAATATATTGCCTTCCTAAAAACAACCCCATACTATCCCATACCAACCTGATGTTGATTTAAGTACAAAGCAATGAAGTTATAAAGTTGCATTGCCTTATCCAGAATATTAGTTATGTAATACAATCAGGAAAAATCAGATTATAAAATCAATGTTGGAGACCAAAATAGTAAGAGTTTTCAGTTTTTGATTGAAAAAAAAAATTACATCTGACATGATATTATAGAATAATAAAAAAAATAAGTATGCTTTCATTTAATAAGTTATGAAATGAAAAAAAGAAATGAAAAGGAAGGCTAATGAATAAAGAACAATGTTTTACAATGTCACATTCTTTTGTACATGTTAAAGTTATGTGAATCATTTCATCGCTAAGGATAGAAAGTTCCTTGCTTGCAGGTGAAATTTCACCTGCATTTGACATTGAGACTTCTCACTGACTCAGTACTTAAAAACTTATGAGATAAAAATGGGTGAAACCGTAAGACTAAAAATTAATTAATAAAGAATGACAATCTTTATATCCTACCTAACATGGATGTATTGTTAGAATGTTGTAATTCCAGTAGTATTTGCCTTGAGAAATCTCATACAGACATTTAGTGTTAAGAAGCACAGACAAAGATGCTTTGCATGAATTTGTAAAATTAAATAATTACTATTATTCTGAGCACAGATGCACCTCTACAGAATCTTATATACTTACAATTTACCTGTAATACTAAGAAGGTTGTCTGCTCTTATGTTACATGGTGGAAATATTGGACTGTTTGGGCAAATATTTAAAACTAGGAGTAGGTTTCTTGGTGAGTTTAGTCAGTGATTTGTATTGCTTTCCACTTTTATGATATATCTAAAATTATAGGGAAGGCAAGAATATCTTACAATCCCATTACTCTCTATATATAAATCTGTGGCCTTGTCATTAAATAAAACAATACTGAGGGGAGGGTGGGCTTGATTTGATCTGAAAATGTCAGTTGAAAGCCATTTCTCTTTTCAAATCCCAGGACACACTTAATACAGATTAACTAAGAGCCAAGAGATGGGGAGTTTCTACAATGTTTATTTTTTCTTAGATGTGAGTCAATCAAAATCTTTTAGGATATCTAATTTGCCATCTCATGAATATAAGCTTTCAAAATTATTTAATCAGAGCAGAGTTGTACCCATAACCACTACAGGATTTTTTAGACATGTAAGCTGATGTGGATGATATTCAGATTAAACTGTTGCAGATGGATGCATGTATAGGATATGTGAGCTTAAATTAGTTCTAAAGAGTTAGTTGTGGGAAAAAGAATTGAAAAAATCAGAATTTGTAGTGAACAAAGTGTCACATTTGTGGTGTGAAAGACAACTGTAGCAGATAACTTCCCGGAATCTACATCTTCCTATAGGCTATCTCCTTAGTGTTCTCACCTTTTGCACTAGAAAATTTATGAGTAAACTGTGACTTTATTCACATTATTTACAATTGATGGATATTTGTCCTCATCAGCCAAAACGTTGTGTTAGCAACAAACAAGATGAGGACAAATATCCGTCAATTGTAAATAATGTACATAATTCCACATCTCTTAAATATAGAACTGTAAACTGTGACTTGTAACCTTTTTGTGTCAGACTCGGGTCAGGGCTGATTGCAGAGGGGAAAGTCCCTCGTTCAGCCTGATCTCAGTTAAGAAAGATATACAACCCCAAATCAGTTCTCCCTCTTTGATTGCTTGGCCTCTGGTTAAAGAACATCTCTTCAAGTATGGCCTGTCATTTTGCGACACCACAGCTCTTACATTTTCTACTTGTCTACACTCTTTTACTTTTTCTTTCGCCATCAGTCCTCATAGCAGTCAACAGAAGATGAACTTAACTACCTGTGGACTGGATAACAAAACTACAAATAACCTGTGTACAACTACAACAATAAAAAGTGGTCTTCTACGTTGTAACAATGACAATAATGATATAATAAAGGGCCTTTTCAACCAACTAACAATTAATATCTTTCGTCTCTCATTTATTTACAACATATCTCTGTCACAAAGTATTAATGATGAAGGAGAATGTAATTTGGACAATGGAATCTGTGTGAAACTGGGTAATTCAGAGGAGCAAAGGCTATTGTAGTGGAGAAAGAAAGAATGGGAGATGGACTAACATGTTTTGGAGCAGTAGTTGTATTGTTTTGGTGAGTGAATTATTACCAATAATCCAGATAGTCTAACTTATTTTATTTAAAATTTTCATTATTTATTTATTTATTTGTTTGTTTTTATACAAGGGGTCTGCTCTAGAATGTTTGTGTATATAACAGCTACAACATTCCGCACTGGGGTAGTAGTAGTCTTATATCAATTACACTTCTACTTTGAAGAGAGCAGGTATCCAACTAGGGCTATAATATTTTCTGGCTTTAATGAGAAAGCCTTTGTTATACAGTTTTGGCTTGCAGTTGGGGTGAAACATCAAATTGTAGGGTGTAGTATTCATAGAGTTTTAAACATATTATTAATACTCTTTACTTTTCTTTGTGGAGGCACATGGCTTAGTCATTAGGGTGTTGGATTCATGATTGTAAGGTTGTAGTTTCAATTGCTCAACTGGGAGATGCATTGTGTTCTTGAGCAAAATGTTTCATTTCACGTTACTCCAGTTTGCTCAGTGGGCAAAAATGAGTAATCCTGTAATGGACTGGCATCAGAAAACTGGTTCTATGAGTCAGCATGGCCCAGAAAGGAAGCTAACTTACTTTTCTTAGCATGTCTATTGTTAAGAATCTATTCCTGACATGTGTAATGATTGTTTTGGAGCATTTGAAGAAGACTTGGTTATCATATATCCATTAAAAGATGCCTTTAGCATTTCTGTTCATAGAAATAAGGTGGGTAGCTCCAGTGTGAAGCAATTTGATTGTTTGTGAATGTCCCCTGGATGTGGAAAATTAAGGAAGTGTGAAGGGTAGTTAGAAGTAACAGCATGCAGGACTTTAATATAGAGAAGGAAGCTTGTGGAGATAAGGTTGAAATACGAGGCACACAAGGGTTGCTGATGTTCGTTTATTGAACTCCATGTCATGTCCCATGATGGTGTGATCTGACAGAACACTTTTGATGTAACAGATGCCTGATGGAGAGGCTATTTGGGTAATTTAGCTTGAAGTATTTTGTGCTAGTCACATTCAAAGCTTTTATTGATAAGAAAAGAAATGATATAACTTAATAAGAAGCCAGCTATGTTGATGACTATTGAATAAGGAAAAGGAACTCAAAAGGTTAAAAATATAATCGTCTGTCTCCATGACTTTACATTGTGACAGAATATGACTCATCTGTTGTTGATAAGCATGTACCCTAATACGCAGAAAAGTGGTTTAAAAGGAACTTGTGTATTAACAGAAAACATCTACAGTTTAAGAATTTTGATAGAGAGTGACAGAATTTCTGAAATTCAGACATTACCTATGATTAGATTAAATATTTGTGATTAAAACTGTTTGAATCAATATATTTGCTTATGTGTTTATAACTGTATCATGCCCAGCTAAGTAAGCGAAATTCGGATGCAGATGCATGGTTACATGGATATATATACATTATAAACATACACGGTACACATAATAATTACAAGTATACCAGCAGGAAATCATTCACATACGTTTTTATTTTTATAAACCTCCACAAACGCAACACATACATATAAATGATAGCGCATGAAATTAATGAAATCCACTGTATATTTATACACACAATAATAATTATACATAAAAAAAGAATACAAATTCAACAGGAAATGTTTAAAAGGTTACTTAAAAAACTCCCCCCTTTTTTTCTGCTTGAAAGGACACTTCTTTGGTTAATCTCAAAATTCAACACAACATACTTAAAGTGAAATATAACAGAGGGTCTTAAATCATTTGTCACCACCAACTCTCTCTCTCTCTCTCTCTCTACATGTTCAAATATGCAATATGATATTTCCTTCTGAAAAGGAGTTCAGTCATATGTCAATTAAGAACACAATATTCAATTTCATTTTGGAATTAGTGAAAATACATGCTTGGATAATCAAAATTCCGTGCCAACTAATAAATAATTAATGCAGAAATAGGATTTTTACACAAGAAATTGAATTTCGACTTAATTACTTCGAAGCCATTCTCAGCGTTACTAATAACGCATTTTTTGTTTTGTTTTAAATTCAAAGTTTCAAAAGAATTTTGAGTTCAGATCAATAATTTTGGATTACCATTAACCAGCGTGTATGCCTTCATTTCATCGATCCATGCTTTTCCTTGACCATATTTCACATATTTAATAAGTTTGGCTATTTGTTCAAGGTTCTTGTTGTTGAAGATATTTGCCCAGCAGTAATAAACTACTTGTCAAGAGGAAGCTTCAATGATGTCACTCAATCTCCTAGTAATAACTGTTAAAACTTCCAATATTAGCACCCCAAAGTATTACAAAAGTGAAGAACACACTTGATAAAGTCCGAAAAAGATGAAACGGTCACAGATGGAATGTCTTTGGTCATACGAATGCTTCCTCAAAGTTCGCCTGGTGATAAACAAACAACCTACTACAAATGACCACGAACAGAAAGTAAAGTCTTTACGCTGTCGTTCTATCTACAAGAAATAATCCCTCGAATCATATCAAATATAAGGAAGTTCCAGATACACTGCCTGAATAAAAGATGGGTTTGTTACAGATGGAATGATTTTGATCACAGGTCTGCTCAGCAATGTTTGTATAATGCATCCTCGATGTCAATGGAATTAGAATAAAAGAATCAGATTTAAGATTGGGTTAAATGACAACATCAATTTCTATACTGCTTGCTGTTGGTCAAGGTTGACTAAGTGTCTGCATCTATATGTGCAAGTATCTTTTATCCATTACTTATTTCATTCACTGGACTGTGGCCATGCTGAGGCATTGCCTTAAAGGGTTTAGTCGAACAAATTGACCTCAGGGCTTTCATGTTTTAAAACTTGGCACTTATTTTATAGCCTCTTTTGCTGAACCGATAAGTTATGGGATGTGAACAAACCAGTGCAGGTTATCAAGCAGTGGTAGGGGACAAGCACAAGCACACATAGATATACATATACATGCGTACACAACGGGCTTCATTCAGTTTCCGTCTACCAAATCCACTCACAAAGTTTTGGTCGGTCTGAGGCTATAGTGGAAGACACTGTCCCAAGGTACCATGTAGTGGGACTAAACTCATGGCCATATAGATGGGAAGCAAGTCTTGCTTTTTTTGTTTTTAAGACTGGCAGTTTCCTATGCACAGTAGTCATTCCTCTCTGCACCACTGATGTTGTACAGGGAAAAGGCTCCAGCTTTAGCTGAGTTCCAGTGAAATCGCAGGCATGGCTGTCAGAACAGATATCATAAGGTCAATCCACTGCTCCAGGCAGTCACTTTTTTATGATCTTGAAAGGATGAGAGGCAAAATTGACCTCAGTGGGATCTGAACTCAAAACGCAAAGATTCAAAACAAATACCGTGTGGTATTCTATCTAACTTGTTAACGATTCTTCAAATTCTGCCGCCTTAACTACTTAATGAAAAATAGAAATACATAATTGATCAGCAACGTGGGAAAAAACCCAAGCCATATCAATAATTTGATGAATGGATCCACTTGAAGCCAGGTGCTAGAAACCTGTACAATTTTAATGACATTACTGGTGTATTATAAAATACATGCCTCCTTATAATGAAAAATTACCATATCAATGTCCACTATTATAATTAGTATTATCGGAGAAGGCGTAATTGTGTGGTTGAGAAATCCACTTCGTAGCCTCGTGGCTTCAGATTCAATCTCATTGTGTGGCACCTTGTGTGAGTGTCTTCTACTATAGCCCCAGTTCGACCAATACCTTGTGAGTGAATTTAGCAGACAGAAACTGTATGGAAGCTCGTGGGATATGTATGTCATTATTCAGTTTTATTTCAAGATTTCTTGCCAATAAAGAAATAGCCAGTTTCTAACCTAGATCCAAGGCTCCTTCACTGGAATTTCAACATCAATAATAGGGTGTATGTATGTATGTATGTATATATGTATGTATGTATGTATGTATGTATGTATGTATGTATGTGTGCAGAGTTGTATGCTTTGTTTTATGTATGTATTCTCATGCATATAGTTGCATATCTAGACATGCTCACATATACTTAAATGATAGACTTCAGGAAAGTTTTACAGATTTTTACAGTTCCAGTGATGGCTTGGATCTGTAGTCTTCGAATTAGCTTTCTCCTTTCTGGTTCTGAGAAGTCTAATTTCTCAAGATTTATGCAGTGTGCTACATATCCCAGTGCCCCAATAATTACAGGTATAAACCTGAACTTGTAATCTGGATAAAGTAACTGTAAATTCCTCAAGTGTTCAGCATAGGTGTTCTCTTTTTCACTGATCTTCAGCTTTGGATTACTTAATACTTTTTAGTAGAGTACATATTAACTTTTACAATGAAAAGGTTGGCAGTGACTTCGAAATTTCGGCTTGCTCAAACTGTCTAAAGATATTCGAGATTACTTAATACTGTATGCAGATCAATGAACTCTTAAAGTATTTATTTTAGCACTTCACAATTTTGAGTTCAAATCCTTATAGGATTTCAAATTGGTCTTACAAATCGTCAACTCAGCAAACTACTATTGTATTTGTATGCGAAGATGAACTAAAGTTTAGTAGGTATTAACATTAGCTAACAAATGTACACACAAGATTAATTTCTTATTTTTAATCACTTAGTCACGAGGAGCAACGAGTATGGTCCTTTAGATGATGTTCTCAGGTTGTGGAACCATCTAATGATGACTCTGTTCAGAAGGCTGTAATATCATTTGATAAAGGAACACGGTACAATGAATTCATAGAATGAGGCTGTAACTTTAAATACCTTTACTCTTGGTCTCAAATATATACAAGCTGAATAATAAAGGAAAGAGTTTGATGTGTGGAGGCCATGCTCATCTTCTGTGTATTAACTCATATCTGCTAGCTGGCGTGTGTTGTACGAGAGCCAGCTAAGTCATGTCTTCACACTCTAGTGTCTCTTCGCGAAACATGAAGAGGTGAGTGTCTGAACCTGACTGTTGCGTGCGCCATCTAGTGGCGAGCTGTTTTAAACAGCCTTCGTCAAGGGAGGTAACTGCGCCTACAATCCTTTAATCGCTTATTCATGAAAGGAAACGAGTATGGTTCTTTAGTTTCTTTAAGATAGCAGTGTAACTAAAGTGTGTGCCGCCCGTGTTTGCCGTTCCATCCAGGCTTCCTAACCGATACAGATTCCTGCAGCAGACTCAAAATTGTCACCCCATAAAAGGGGATATCTCCACCCCGTCCTTGCAACCTACTTATGTCACTGTTTTAGGGCTACTGAGACTGGAAGGGAGGAAATTATTCTCAAACTGAAATCCTGGTCTCCATGCTGGCAACAGAGTGAACTCCACTAAAGGTATCTGAAGACCAAGTGGAAGTGGGTGTTAAACGGAGGGACTGATTATGTCTATCACCTAAGAACGCAAACAACAAGAAAAATACAGCAAGGTATCTTCTCGACTGATACTCTAACCATTCTATCCATTCGCTCTTCATTTGACTGGTATTTTCATTTTATTAATCTCGAAAGATGAAAGGCGAATTTGAGCTCGGCAGGGTTTGAACTCAGGCTGGAACAAATAGTGCAAGGCATTTTGTTTTAGGCTCTAACGACTTCGCCGATTCACTTCTCAGGTTGAAAAGATATTTAGACGAAGAAAAAGGAGAAAGAAAAGGATGTGGAAGAGAAAAAAGAGGAGAAGGTGAACGAAAAGAAGAAGAGAAGAAAAAGAAGAGAAGAAGAAGAGGGGGAGGGACCAAATCTTTGCAAGTTCTCCCAAACTGATGAAAATTAAGTGAATGATGCCTAGACTGAACATTTGTAGGTCAATGACTGCTTTAAAAAAAGTGTGGGTGGAAAGAAAATGCTTGGACCAAGTAGCGGAATTAAAATGTCCAATGTTAAATTTTCTTTTGAACAAAACAAGCATCATTGGTTTTAAAAGCAATAATTTGAAATAATTATGATCAGCTGATATGTTTTCTTTTTTTTTTTCTCTCAAACAACAGTGACAGTGTTGTCAACAACAACCCTAACACTAACAATGATTACAGCAACAAGCAAAACAGTTTAAAAAGAATTTTCTTTATCTGCATGGGTTATTCGCACGTGATTGGGTTACTATTTGTTATTTACAATAGCTTTTATTAGGGAGATGTAGTTGAATATTATTCTTATTTACATGTGACAAAATACGAATAAAGTAGTAAAGAGTATTCAATATGTTTCGTAGAGAAATGCTATTATTATTTTGAAATTTAGTTTTTCTCCATTACTTAAATTTTCACTCTGGGGAAACGTTCATCAGATGCCATATCTACAGCTTCCTTTTTTGAAATGCTTACGTAATTATCGTTGATATTTCGCATCTTACAGTCGGCTCATTTGTTTACATCTGGTTGATGAACTAAAGTTGTAAATTGCTGTCGTAGTGTGTCAGGTAGAATTTGTTTTTGTGACAACATTTTGACATTATCTCTATTCGTTTGTTTAAAGTATTAGTCTGTTTAACTATTATATGATATTTCTGTTTTGTGCAAGTTGCCATAATTATCTAACCATATTTAATATTATATCAGACATGGAAGTGGTAGGCCAATAGAATCGTTACTCCGCGGGACAAAATACTTAGCAGCATTTTTTTTCCGGTTTTACGTCCTGACTTCAAATAGCACTGACGTTGACTTTGCTTTCCACCCTCTCGGGATCGATAAAATAAGTACCAGTTGAGCTCTGGAGTTGATGTAATCAACTTATCCACTTCCCTCAAATTGCTGGCCTCGTGCCAAAATAAGAAACAATATTATATCAAACATGGGCAATCTTTTTCGAGCAGTGGGCCGCATGAGATATGGCTCATCATAAGGCGGGTCGCACTCTTGAAAAAATTCAAGGTCATTTTTCGTTGAAAGTATCTCAGCCATTTTCACTATAGAAGACCAAAAATTTAAGCATTCGGCTTTAGAAATGAAGCAAAGTAAAGTTTTGTCAATTCCAAAATAAGACAACGTTACGCAACACGTATAATGCTGTGCGGTACATACGTGTAGTTATAGCCGCTGATTTATCGCAAGAAATTGTTATTAGCGTTGAAAACAGAAATTAAACATAAAATCAATAATTTTCATTCGTGTCCTGAGTAGAGATGCCAATTCAAGGCTCTTGAATGTTTGGAAGGTTCTAAATTGACTCTGAAGCATGTTGAAAATTATACGGATGACTGACAACGGCAAATGTTTGTACCCACAGCGCAACAGGCATTAATAAGTAAGGGAGGTTAGACAGACATTTAATTGTTATTCTCCTTTGACACCAGCTTCCCCACACCTCTTTGAGTGAGTCAGTGAACGAGAGAGAGAGAGAGAGAGAGAGAAAAGAAACAACATTTTAATAAACGTTATTTTCCGTATGAAACATGAAACTCGACATGTCACTCAGAAAGCCAAACGGGCCGCAGTTTTCCTATGACTATTATATACGCTAACCACTTATTCTCAATAACTGTATGTCTTAGCCTAATAGCAAAATTTCTGATGAAATTTTCAGCCGTTTGATAAAAAATTTTGGTATTTATCAGATGTAGGCCAGGAAGTGCAGGATGGAGGAGTTATCGTTCTACTTTGTACTCAATATCTTATAATTTTTATTTAGATTGAAGCTTTTCTTTTCGATCGAAATGTTCTATTTCAATTCTAATTACACAACCTCGTTTCTCTATTATAGGCGAATAACTTTTTTTCTTTAATTCATTCAGCTTTTAACGATATTCAGAAGATTTATACTAAATTTATTTCTTCTGGTGAATTTGTAATCAGCGAAGATTTCAATATTTTTAACTTAATTTTTTCCCCCACAAATCTTTTGGTTCTTTCAGTTAGTGTTCCATAAATTTTCATTAAGCTTGCATTTTAATTAGCTGAATTGTTAACTTAAATTTATTCTTTTTCTTTTGCATTTCATATATTTCCGGTAATTTGGAAAGTTGCTTACGTCCTTCCAATACAGAAAAAGTACTCAGCATCTTACGTATAAAATACAAACCTTCGAGTTTATTAAATACATATAGTAAACCATTTAAATCCACATAAGAGAAAATATAAATAATTGAACTCAAACTATATTTTTATCTATTAATTGTCATAGCTTTCGATCAAGTCATTCCACAATTATCAAATTGCTCCTTTAGTAGAAAGTGGGTTATACATCTTTAGATTGTATACCTGACTTTCTACTATAAAATTAAAGAAATAGACGGAACGCTGAACTCCAGACTAAACAACTTAAACAACATTTATTTACTTGGTAAAACATATATATCTTTAGTTATACATCTTTAGAGGTGAGAATAACGAGCTGTCGAGTATAAGACCGAAAGATGTAGGGACAACTTTTAAACACACGTCCATGCTCAATCGCTGGCCAGCGAGAAAGAGAATGAATTGAGCGGGAAACGCTTGCTTGTTTTATTCTACGCATGCGTAAAACTACGCATGCGTAAAACTACGCATGCGCAGACGTTACTACACTCCCTTGACTAGATATTTGAACAAAAGAAACAGATCATAACACTATGTATGTATGTCATTATTCAGTTTTATTTCAAGATTTCTTGCCAATAGAGAAAGAAGCGGTTTCTGTGTGTATGTATGTATTGCATAATTTTATGAAATTTATATTATTTTAAGCTACACATACACACATGCATGCATACATATACATTGAATGTAAGTTTTATTACAATTTTTCTTATATAGAATCTGTGCTGGGCAAAAAGAAAAAAAAACTTAGCGTGATGTTTTCTGTGATTAACCACTCAGTGTTCAAACTATCAGTCACATATATCTTATGTTTCTCTGAGAAATTCCTCATTGATGAAGGTGTATGTGTAATTAGAAAATGGTTTAGCGCTGCACTTGTGCATAACGATATTTTTTTCCGCAATTCGTTTGAGATGTTATCTTTGCTTCATAAATAATTGCTTTTTTACGCATCTTCCATTAAAAAGGACAAGTCTTTTTTGCATTACCAGGTGTATCACCATTGCAAGAATCGCAAAGTACTAAAAATTTCTGCAATCCTGAAGCGATGTAAATCAAGAACTCATTGTAATAATTAACATAAACATTTATTTACATGAAAGAAAATTATCGGGGAACTTTCATCTAATTCTTCCAAATTCTTCAGTTAAAACTGTATTGAAACCTTTTGTAGGGATTTTTTTTATCACAGCAACTGGTCGCACACCACAAGGTTTAACGGTACCTACTGAAGCAAGCCAGCACGCTGGCAGCATTACCACAGGCAATGACGAGCCTAAGGCGTTGAGAAAATCAAGCGCCCTCACAGGCATCACCTGACATCTCGGCGAGGCGAGCTGCCAACGTTGACAAGGACTTCGCGGCTAGTGGCTCAGTCCCTCCGAACGTCTCAAACGCCACAGGCTGGAATTGATAATTCACTGTCAGGTCCCGATACTTCAGGGCATTTTTTTTTCTGACATTAGAACTTTTGGAGAAGGATATAATATTTGACTAATATTTTATTTCATTGATTCCAGAAGGATGAAAAGCAAAGTCAATCTTAAAGATATTTGAACTCAGAACGTAAAAAAGAAAAACTTACCATATTTGATGGCATAAAAGACACCCGGGCATACCGGACGCCCTCCAATACTGAGGTAAAGAGGAGACATAATTTCGCATATAGGACACAGGGTGAGGTTTTGAAGCATCTTTTTCTTAAAAGAAAAAGGGGACTTCTTATATGTCATCAAATACGATAACTTGAAATTGCAAGGTATTCTGCCAATTCTGCCCAAATCACCGAATTCATTCTATCCCTCTACTGCTGCAGTTTTCTCCACCATTGTTGCTTTCAAGTTAATAGGTTTCTTAACTTGGCATAAAGACGTAAATTTACAGAGCAGGGCGTCTACTTCTGATATACAACAAGTACTTATCTCGGTGGCGTTTGATCACATAACATTTCGTAATCAAAAACTGTGAAATATTAGTTCGGTACAATGCTGCTTCTTCCTTCTCAGCATAATTGGTACTTATTTTTTCGATCTCTGAGGAATATGAAATTAGAGCATATACGTTGCTAATCAAGGTGCATTTCTATTTCTATCATCTACTGTCCTCTCGCTTTAAATTAAAATTTGTAATTCATAACTATTGTTAATCGATGCATATGGTGACGGCTTTATTGGATCAAACAGGTGTATTAGCAACTCTGTATTAGAAAGCCTATTAAATGTTAAACACCATAAATAACAAAAGTCTTTATCAACATCTAACGAGATTAATTAAGTAAAATTTAAAAGAAACTTTCGTAAAATTGTTTTTATTTATAGTTATTGATAACGAATTATAAAGGGGCTTAACATTAATTCAGCACACGGAATTGTCAGCCAGTCAAGGCATCATCTGGAAAGTGAACCAGAGAAAATTGAACCGTAGGAGTACTTAAAAACACATGAGAAACACTTTGATGGAGGAGTGTGGTACTGTGACAACGGATGGACTTAGGACACTGATCATGGAATGAGATATGTGATGCGTCTTTGCATTTTTTACTCTTTTACTTGTTTCAGTCATTTGACTGCGGCCATGCTGGAGCACCGCCTTTAGTCGAGCAAATCGACCCCAGGACTTATTTTTTGGAAGCCTAGTACTTATTCTATCGGTCTCTTTTGCCGAACCGCTAAGTTACGGGGACGTAAACACACCACCATCGGTTGTCAAGCGATGTTGTGGGGGACAAACACAGACACACAAACATATACAACACATACATATACATATATACGATAGGCTTCTTTCAGTTTCCGTCTACCAAATCCACTCACAAGGCTTTGGTCGGCCCGAGGCTATAGTAGAAGACACTTGCCCAAGGTGCCACGCAGTGGGAATGAACCCGGAACCATGTGGCTGGTAAGCAAGCTACTTACCACACAGCCACTCAGTTATCTTCCAGGCATATTGCTTTGAGTTTTCTATTCTAACGCTTTGACGTTTTTATGGTGAACCTGTATATTTTCCTTTTATAATTGTCCCATTTTATTTATACTTGTATCAAATTTTATATAAAACTGCAGTGAGTCAGGAAAGATCTATTTTGTTGTCGTGGCATTGTTCAGGGCTGGATCTGTTTAAATACAAATGGCAGTGATCTGCCTTAGTAGTGAAACGGCAGTTTCAAGTCAGTTGGTGAACAGACGGCCTAGAGGTAATATCTCTTTCTTTGAAATGCAACGATTTTTGCGTTCACCACCAATTTCACGGAACTCACTTGAATAATATCAGCTACAACTCTGCTTCAAAATGTGCGGTACATTCTAGTTCTTATTAACTTACAACAGCTTCTACATAACACTTCTGTGTAAGAAGTAAGTCATGAGATTTTTCCAGTCTCGCATATACGTGTAGATGATTCGCATAAACCTGCAGTTTAATCATTGTTACTACTTGCCAACATTCGTTTTATTAACATAAAGTTTTCAATGTTTCGTTGTAAATGAGCTGCCTTCTGACATTCTTTATACGCGCTTATCAAAAGCACACTGGAATAGACTCTCTCACGAATACTCTTCATACATTAAATCACAGAACACTCGCGCCAAATTAGTGACCACACACTAAAAAAATTAACAGGGAACAGCCAACATTTTTTACCACCCACCGTATTGGATTTTCGGGGTCCTTGTTTCTTTTCAATCAACATTTCGAGTTCAATAACTCGTTAAAATCTGCAAGCACTCTATTTTAACTATAAATTAATTTGCATTTTGAGATTTGTTTTAGAAGTGCAAATCTTATGGCGATTCCATTGTTTTTATCTCAGTACGGTCTTGGAGAAAATAAACCATTAATTAAAATACTTTAATTTGTTTGAAGTATTTTCCACGGAACTAGAGTGTTCAGTTAGTAAACAAAAGTTGTTTTGTGCCTTGTACGTGATTTTGTCTATTTGCTACGAAATAAAAAAAAAAACTGAACGAACATCTCCTACGTGTAGTGATTCTATAATTTTTGTCGAGGGTTGTAACTCCAGGTTGGCCTTGATTAAGCGAGTCAATGATCAAAGGCATTTTAGCTATAACCATCGATTTTTTTTCCAAAATTTGTGTCGCCGCATTATATCAATAATCAATGAGAATAAGGTGAATTTTTAAGTAGTCGACCAGCTTCCTCGTATTGCCACGTAAAAATTTCAACGAGCTAACGGGGAACCTGATAAGTTGAGGACTTATCAATGAATTTTATTCATAAGAAATATATTAGAAAGACGGCCATCCCCTCTCAAGAGGTTAAATCAATAATAAATGAGTTATACATCTGGTACGTATGTAAATATGCTGCTGAAACTCAATGACCTGAAGTTATTCAAGGATTTTTTTTTTAATGAATGTGTAGCACATCAAATCTGAGTGTTGTAACATGTCAACAGTCTTTTTTTTCGCAAACTAAATCGTCGACTCGATTACAATTCTTAGAGTTTATTATACATCACATTCGACGCGCCTGCAAATTCGATTGTGGAAGAGGGTTAGGCCTCAGCAAATTCATTTGCTCATTACGCATTATACGACGACTGGAGCTACATGAGCTAAAGAAGGTTCCTCTACATGGACACTCGATCTATTAGAACTAGTAGTCAAATATCCTTGAAACTTCTCTCTATCATTATAGAAGGACAATACTGGAAAATGTTCTTCATACGTAAAAAAAGATAAGATAGTTACAACTAGGACATCTTTGATCACAGATCTGCTCAACTAGAGAATAAACAATAACAGCAATAAAACCTTCAGCGGTAACTGTACAAATGAACATATTACAATCCTAAAACCAAACATCTCCCTAAAACTGTATTTCTAATCTTTCACTGTTATATGTATACCAGTATAACTACAGCTCAACCCATAACGATTATAGTAATGTTACATGTCACCTATTTACTTTCACTAGCAAAGTTGTTGTTGTTGCCACTCCGTCGCTTACGACGTCGAAGGTTCCACTTGATCCGATCAACGGAACAGCCTGCTCGTGAAATTAACGTGCAAGTGGCTGAGCACTCCACAGACACGTGTACCCTTAACGTAGTTCTCGGGGATATTCAGCGTGACACAATGTGACAAGGCTGGCCCTTTGAAATACAGGTACAACAGAAACAGGAAGAAAGAGTGAGAGAAAGTTGTGGTGAAAGAGTACAGCAGGGTTCGCCACCATCCTCTGCCGGAGCCTCGTGGAGCTTTAGGTGTTTTCGCTCAATAAACACTGGCAAAGTAGTATTATACTAATATACACGTGACTTTTGAAATCTGACAGAGCGGCACGCTGACAGGAAATACCTTAGAGTATTTAGATTTGTCCTTCTACATTATACATTCAAATGCGATTGGATTCGAGTTTGGTTTTCATCTACTCGAGGTCGTTAAAATAAGTACTAGTAAAAATACTAAGATCGGCTCAATCAACTATAGTCCTCCCCAATAGTGACTCTAGAATTATACCAATGTAAGAAATATACTTCCAAGATGTTTCTTATCCCAATGCAGTCTAATATTGATTTTATACAATCTGTAGTCGATACAATAAGAGCTAGTAATGGATAAGTAGTTTGATTAAATTTTAAGGTACAAAATAATTTTATCAGAAAACATCATAAATGAACATATGTGACGGATGAAAAAATGTGCTGAATTTAATTTCTTCAGACGATACCAATCAAAGAATATAAGACACAAAGCGTCAACAGTTATTTTAGGGTTTAATCCATTAAAAACCTAAAACATATTTTGTTAATAAATCTATCAAAAGAACTATTTCATGAAGGCGAACTTGTAAAATGGACTGAAAGTAAATAAGACCGCAAAGAAGTACCACTCGACTTGTATCTAAGAATGAGGTAAAAATATGAAATGGTTGAATGAAAAAAAAAGTATCTACACCATACAAGTCTGTGTGTCTCTTGGAAGGTTAGTTTACACTATTTGTCCACAGAGAAGCGTATTATACACGCACACACACACACACACACACACACACACACACACACATATATATATATATATATATATATACTTTTCCACTCTAAGTACAAGGTCCGAAATTTTGGGGGAGGGGGCCAGTCGATTAGATCGCCCCTAGTACGCAACTGCTACTTAATTTATCGACCCCGAAAGGATGAAAGGCAAAGTCGACCTCAGCGGAATTTGAGCTCAGGACATAAAGACAGACGAAATATCGTTTGGTATTTCGCCCGGCGTGCTAACGTTTCTGCCAGCTCGCCGCCTTAATATACATATATAAAGAGAGAATGAGGGATGGTATAATACTGGCTTTCACTTCATGCACATCATGTCGGATCCTTGCTAGCGTCGAATTTCGAAATCAAAAGGAGATCCGCAAGTCTTCGATTGATGTAAATGTCTTAAATACCTACAGGAGATATCAAGTGAAAGCTACATGTTCGGTCTATTTACATGTTGTGAGACGCGCAAATTAACTTATTCTACAACATTTATTTGGTCAATGGTGCCTTCAAATCATAACATCGGAGGAAGCGAATGGATTACAGAATTGTTACACATTTCTATATATCATAACATGGATTGCACAACAGAGTATGAATTGCATAACATTGTATGAGATATGGAATAAATATATTGTCCGTATACGAAAATAATTGTAATGTCCATTTGACTTCTTTACTCATTTGAATTATTACTCTTATATGTGTGTATATATTAACACACACACATACATATACAGGACGAAGCTGAAGACGTGTTTTGTTGGTCTCATTATCTTTGATGTGGCACACACACACATACGCATACGCGCACGCGCACACACACACACACACACCACTAAAAAAATTAAAGGTTAAACACTGCTTCAACATCACCTATTTATTTAATTTCCAAACTATTGGTGAGACAATTATAAAAAGTATCTTTATCATTAACCCTTGTTCATCATGTTAGGAATATAAATAGATGAGATAAGAGTATGACTAAAAAAAAAAAGAGACTGAAACAAAAGACAAAAAAAAAAAAGAAAAAAGAAGGGGTGGTTCACATATTTTATGAAGTTAACTTTTTTTTCCAATGTTGACTAATATCATTGACAAACTGAATTTTGGATAGTTTACCTGTAAAGGAAGCCATATTGTTCTTTATCGTCTCCAAGAGGTTTACTGAGTTTGTAGCCAAAGTTTTCTCTGAAAAATAAAAGATATTAATGGATGTCTGTTAGTCGTAGAATAATTTTATAACTGGTTAGGTATTGTAGAATCAATATAAAAATCTGATAACGGTCAACTCCATTTGAAAATCTACATCGATGGTGTGACACCGAAGGAGCCTGCGCGTGGTTTCTTCTTCTACAAAAAGATAGCAGCTAAGTTCCTTTAAATCATATCTTAGAGTAAGAAGTACACTTTAAATACCATTATTCTCGATACGCAAAAAAGACGAATGTGTACGAACGGAACACTTTTGATCTTCAGTATGATCTAAGGTTAAACAACAACAATAACAGCAGTAGCAGCAATCTATGTCCATGACTGGTTCGGTAACACTGTCACTCAGTACAACATAGTGAAACTTGGTGAGAACGTTCATGTCGTCATTTGATCTGCTGAAATCAGTCACCCAAAATCATACATCATCTTAGAAACCAAGGATACATTGGATAATGCAATCTTAGATACATTATGCCTGGAAGAAATAGAAATGGTCATGAATGGAAAGTCAGAAAGACTAAATGAGAGGAGAAACATCTATGTCATGAAAGGCTAATTATATATATATAGTGCGAGGAAGCAAACGATACTGTTATGGAATGAAATTTACACTACTGATTAAGAAGCACAGTGCAAACCTGAAATGAAATTTGCGCTACTGATAAAGAATCATATTGCAAACTCGAAAGAAAAAAGTCAAGTATTTTGTGTTGACACTAGCTTGTAATCTAACGAGTAAGTTCAACGCTTACATAAACTCGGTATGACTGCTGTTACTGAAAAGTAAATATGAATTTAGGGCCTCCGTCGACCAAGGTTAACCATATACTTATCTTGTTTGCATAGGTCTGGGCATGGATTTTTGAGGAAGATTGGCACTTGCCTAGGCGTACTAAGTTTCACCTCTCCATGTCACCAATATCGTCCAAGGAAAAGTTTGGCGCTTTAGTGCCGATAGAACCTGACATAGAGACGTCACAGGCGTTGCTGTAAGAATGCCGGAACAGATACTTCAAGATATCCTGCCAGATGCTCTAACAGTTCTGCCAATCCGATCTTCTTAATTGGACATTTTTTTATCGATTCCGAAATGATGAAAGACAATGATGATTTCGGTGAGATTTGAACACAGAACACAGAGATTCGAAATAGATTCTCTTCTCGGCATTTTAATCAATGCACTACCGACACTGCCTGTTCGCCACCTTTACTGTGAATCTTGCATTCATCAGTGGAACAATAAATAACAATATTATTAACCTTAAGTCTTTAGGAAGAAAGTTTTAGGATTCGAACTCAGTCTGGTACTAAGTGCACATGCAAGATTAAAACCCCTGATGGAGATTGAAAACCAAACTGATGAATATCGAAAATCTTTTATCTAATTTAGGACTATTGAACTCAACTTTATACCAATCAATAATTTATCTAAAATATTATAATCTTATGCAAAATTTAAATTATGATGAAATTGATTAAACATCTCATTTTCAGAGATTAAAAAAAAAATAATAACACGCCTTTCTTGAGAAAAAAAAAAATTATAATAATACTCATTAAAGCTAATGATTGTTTTTCATTATGAATGTAAATGGCTCGTGTTAAACACGTTAACCATTTCTTAAATATGTTCTCCGTGTAGAAGAAAATTTCTCCAGTCGTTTTTCTAACAAATGTTTTCCGTCAAAGTATTTATTATTCTCTGAATTCGTATGGGATTTGGAAAGTATGGTAAGATTGTCTCTCGCTGAGGAGGTCTAATAACATCTAAACACGTCCGGAATTGTCTCTGTAGGACCAATGGTCAGATACACACCTCACTACACGTCTTTATTCAACTTTTAATTGAGATTTCGGAATTGTTTCACTTGCTTTTCTTCACAAGAGTTAATAATGAAATCTAACGTTTTTTCTTTTTATTATGAGAGTAATTTCAATTAATAAAATCTTTACTTTGCTTACTAAATGTTAACTACCATTTAATTATGTACTTCATTTAACTGTATACTCCATTTAGTCAATTGTAAATTCCATTGATACTGTTGTTATGAGTTTTATAGGGTTAACTTGATAGTATTGATCATAGGCAATAGATTTAAATCACACAGTCATTACTATAAAATAGCAACAACCAGAGACTGAAGGCGATAGAATATTAAAGCACTATTTACTATAAGTATCTCTTGTAGTTGATGCGTTCCTATATCAGTGGCATTGAATAAATATTTATTCATCTTTAGTACAAGTATGAAAAAGTCAATTGCTTAAACATTCACAATCAAAGCTATCTGTCAAAGGGTAATCACTTCTCTTGACCTTTCATTGTCGGTGGTCAATTTTGTTTTGTCGGCCGTGTATTCTAGTGCAGAGCTATTACACAATAATTTTCAAGTATTTATACATTCATGTGGTTGTTTAGCCCTAGGTCAATTACGATTCCGCAGAGCTACGATCAAATATCCAGAGTTGAATTTATGATCATTCGGACTTATTTTGTTTTTCAAAGACTGTGTACTACATATCCATGGTTATACTATCTAAGTTACGCACCTCCCTTCCATTTTGAATATAGTAGAAAAAATTTGAGAGATATTTGGCAGCTCTTTCGAATAAACCGAACGTCTACACTCTCAAACATTTTGAGTTGTGACACGATGGAAAAAATATATTGTAAGGATTCAAACCCTGACTACGAAATTATGTTTCCGATCATGAGTATGCTACTACAGTTTCACGTGATTGATATGTAATGTTTTCTATCAATAAAATCAACCAAACAGAGTGAAGCTGTGACGTGATACAGTTTTCTCGAATATTCTAGTTTTGCGCCCTTTTACATAGTTAAATAGTTACACAGTTTGGCATCTAACACACAGCCTTCTTGATGTGTGTTAGTTAGCCTTCAAGGAAGACAGGTCACGGCAGACCACAGCTAGCCTTCAGACAAGACATCACGGTTTTCTTCTCCGAGTTTTAACAATATCTGGAGGTATTTGTATTTGTATTTTCCCCTTTCAGATAGCAAATGTCTAAGCCAACGCAGTAAATTATTTCCTATGTATTATTCTGATAACCAGTGAATCTGTAATAATTTACGTATCTATATGCACAGTTTTCTATCAATAAAATATGGTTGAACGCTCGTGAGTTTGTTTTATTTATAATAATAGTAGCCAGCCTGATCTTTCATTTTATGAGAACCACTATCAATGTAAACAATATAAGACGGTTTTCAGTTGGGATTAAAACAGTCCAATTCTCTACAGCTTAATGTCCTTTCTACTATAGGCACAAGGCCTGAAATCGGGGGAGGAGACTAGTCGATTACATTGACCCGTGTTTCACTGATACTTAATTTATCGGCCCTGAAAGGATGAAAAGCAAAGTCGACCTCGGCGGAATTTGAACACAGAACGTAACGATGGGCGAAATACCACTATGCATTTCGCCCGGCGTGCTAACGATTCTGTCAGCTCACCGCCTTTCTCTACAGCTTAATATCATTTCAAATTTTTGTTACAAGGGTAGATTGGGGGAGGTAGTGATGAGTCGATTATTGGTATGTAACTAATTTAGTCTAGCATTCATCCAATGCTGCCTCCTACTTTTAAATTTGCCATAATATTCCTTTCTACTACAAGAATTTCTTTTTTTTACATTCAGATGACTTGACTGAGTTTTAATGAGCAAAATTCCGCACTTTCAATTTACCATATAATAATAGTTTAGTATATATACTTTGCAATATATATGTTACAAGACACCATACGAAGTACAATAACATCACTTTTTACAACTAAACTATGTTGGTGTCGACCGAATTCTGACAGAATGACACCAGAAATATAAGCCTGTTTGACAGAATAATTGAAAATCTGCAAGAATGAAAATTTATCTCAAAAATAATTATCAAAATTCCGAAGGGAGTAAAACAAAAGATAACCTCTTCTGAATGAACTCTTGCGATAGATTCCAACCATTTATTCAAGCAGATTGTGTCACGATTAAAATAAGAAAAAAGTCTCTTTCTTTTAGGGATAGAATACAATCTGAAATTTTTTATTAAGAAAGAATGTAGACATGTACTGGTATATGACAGTAAAAGGTTTAGACTAGTGTTTCTTAAACCATTTTCTGTATTTCACCTTTTATCAGTTCTTTTATCACCATTCTAACGCCGTTACAAATAAGAAAAAGTTATTTTGTGTACGACACCATTTATCATTGCATAACATCAAGGGTCATAAATTAATTCAGCTTTAGTGCCTTTAAAATGTACAACAAATATAAATCTAGCAAAAGCAGTATGTATAATGTCAAAGAATTCTTAACAGATTTCTCACTGAAATCCTAATATTTAGACAAGTGCTGGCGCACATGCACACACACGCACACGCGCGCGCACACACAGAGGCATACACTTACAATGACTTCAATGTTTACAATTTCACTTGCCTCTTGCACTCTAAACTTTGCTACCGCGGAAGCCGAACATTTTACCCTACTTTACTCTCTGCAACAGTTTGTATCACCCACTATTCGTATTCCTGATCAAGACACATTTCCACTTCAAATACACTTCATCCTTTTTTATACTTAAACCCAGTTTTTACTGAACAACCAGCGTCTGTGGCGAATGACATCACAGTTTACTCCGCAAGTTGTGAAATTTATGTTTTTGTGATCACGTGTCTGCTGTAGTCTGCGATTTTGTCATGGACAGGAACAAAGAGCCAACATGAAATTTTGCGTTAAACTTGGGAAGTCTGCTACAGAGACATTGAGCATGCTTCGGCAAGCTTACGGCATTAGGTAACGGGTTGCATACAATGTTTCGAGTGGCAGAACGTCCCTGGAAGACGAAGAGCAATCTGGAAGACATGCCATGAGCGTCACCCCCGGTGATGCTCACGGCAGAACGATTGTGCATCGAGAATTTGTTTCCCAGGGCCAGACTGTCGATTGAGAGTTCTACTACGACGTTTTGAAGTGTTTGAGGGAGGATATTTGGCAAAAGCGACCGGATCTGTGGAGCGCGAAGAATTGGATTCCTTATGACGACAATGCACTCTGTCACCGATCTCTCCTCACTCGTGAGTTTCTTGTCAAAAACAATATGGTATAGCTTCCGCACCTGCCCTATCCGCCAGATTTAGCCCCGACGGACTTCCATATCTTTTCCAAATGAAAATGCAGCTCAAAGGTCGCCGTTTTAACACCGTTGTCGAGATCCAGAGCGAATCGAAGAAGGTCCTCGACTCGCTTACAGAAAACGACTTCCAGGTCGGATTCCAAAAGTGGCAGGAACGCTGGGAACGCTGTCTATTTCGAAGGAGATGATGTTAAAACTTACGTAAATAAGTTATTTTTTTTTTATTAACCACAACTAGTCCAGGAATCTTTTGATACCACCTCGTACTGGCCTCCCGAACTTTATGGCACTTCAAGTCAGCTAACTAGTCGGAATTCTTCTTAGTTCCACGCAAACAATTCTCGGTAGTAAATGTGCTTTTCGTTTGACCAATGAGTAATCTGAGGTTGCCAAAAAGACGAATGAAACCATCCTCTTAAGCAAGTCCTTTTACATCGCTCATACGGAGAAGAATATAATCAACAAATTTAGAGAATATCACTACCTTCACTGATTGGAAAGACTTCACTCACCACCTCAAATCCTGCATAGCTACCACCCGTAAAGCAAAAGATACTTTTGTGCCAAGTTTAGCGCGCAAGCCCTCTCGCCTGTCGAATTCCAGTCAGCCCTTTTGATCTTTAGTTATGAACAACTCTAACAACTTTGCATTATCATTTGATCTATTACTTGTCAACTAAAATGGTTCCTTAAGCAGTATTGCGAAGAACGCTTCTAAATTTGATTCACGCTTTGCTTTCAGTTGCTTAGTGCACACACTCGACAAGACTGCATTTCACACTTCAATAGTATCACACCCACGTTCATAAACACGTCAAACGCGAGCACACTGCCAATCGCTCCAAATCAACAATGCTATCAACCTATAAATGACCTTTACATTATCTTCAAACAATTCTCTCCAGAGCAAGCCCTTCTATTCTTGCCAAACTCTTCAATCTTTCTCCCTATATGGAAATTTACTCCTATATTTAGCAGATTCAAGAACTCCCATATTTATCATATCACAGCTTCCACCGTGTGTCATCTCTCTCTGATCCTGCCAACTTGACAATGTTGTATTTATCAATAACACAATGGCACAAACAATGATCATATTGTCAAAGCAGTCTTGTTTTTCACCCTTTCTAGGATTGGACCCCCGGCAATAAAACCCTGAAAGTCACTATTAAGCTTCCCAATCATTGATGACTTTTCACGGTAATCTTAATTATTATTCCCAAACGGGAAAATGTTCATGAATTGGGCGGTTTTACTGTTACACACATACATACACACACGCATGCGAGCAAAAACGTATTCTCGATTGTGTCCAAAAGAAATACTTGACTATAGAGGGAAGTAAAGTTGTGTGTGTGTGTGTGTGTGTGTGCGTGCGTGTGTTTGTGTGTGTGTGTGTGTGTGTGTGTGTGTGTGTAAGAGTGTGAATATGAACAGAACATTTTGGCAGAATAAAAATAAAAAAAGAATAAAAACAAACTAAACTCATCTGCATAGCAAGAATACAATTTGCCCCATTAACACATTTGCAGTGCTAGCCATATGGTTCTGCAGTTGAACTGGAACGTGACAGACCTAGATTCTATTATTCATAATAATAATAATAATAATAATAATAATAATAATAATAATAATAATAATAATAATAATAATAATAATAATAATAATAATAATAATAACAACAATAATAAAATACTAAGCATTTAATATAACAACCAATAAGTCTATATGTAAAGAGGTGTTAGGGGACTCTTGAATAGCAGGGGGCAGTTTAAAAAGCAGTTATGATGCCAACTACCTCACAAGAAGATCTACTACATGCCATTGCTAATTATTATTATAGCAAAAGGATTATTATAATAGCATCAAAATTCTTCCTAGTGATTATATTCCGGATTACTAAATTATAAATTTCAAGTAACAGCCAAAACGGGTATATGTATTGACAGCACGTAAGTTAACCGTGGAGAACAACAGTAAAAACACTTCTTTACATGGTCAGTGCTTCTATGAACTTAAGAGACATCAGATAAAGAAATAAAGCACTAATTCTGGGGGACGATAGAAGGAGCAGTTGTGTATATATCAGTTAATTTGTTCTTGGAAACCGCTCGTAAAGCGAAAACTCGTAAAGCAGAACAATAATTTCCCATAGTAACAATGTTATAAATCGTAATTCGTTCTCAGAAAAATATTTTACCTATAAAATTTATAATACTTGTAAATAAATGGCAATAAAACAACAGTAGAATGGAAAGAATATTTTATGTAAAGTTAAAAGAATGTCAAGATCATTTATACTAAAAAATATAATCATATCTGAATCACTTTCACTCGCACTAGACTCGCGCATACCGTCACTTGTAGACGCGATCCCCGATTCACAAGCACTCTTAGTCGGACTTGTAGATTTCTTTTTAAAAAACAAGTCTAGAGTTTTTCGCTTAGAAGCTTCTTTTCACTATCTATAAATTTCTAGATAACACGCAGAAGCATTTGTTATGGTAGTAGAAACTTTTGCACGTCGTTCAAAATTTGGATGTTGTAATTGAAAAATAAAAGTCGTAAACCTGGGGTCTCGTAAAGCGGGTCCTCGTAAAGTGAGGTGTTACTGTACTTTCAATATACTTAGTGGTGACAGCATAAAAGGACTAGATACTTTGGAAGAAATATTCACAATTCCAGCAACTTAGATGACAAATGTTTTCTATTTGAAAACGAGACATTATATCATGATGTCCTGTACTAATTACGCCCAAATATACTTGGGGATGCGATACAGTAACGTAACGAAGCCGTTATACATGTCTTTTATTTTTTAAATCTTTTACTTGTTTCATTCATTAGACTAACGCCATACTGGAGCACTGTCTTGAAGAGTTTTAGTCGAACGAATCGATTACAGTACATTTTTAAAGCCTGGTACTTATTCTTTCGTCTCTTTTGCCGAACCGCTAAGCTATGAGGACGTTGTCACGTGGTGGTTGGGGACAAATACCGACACAAAGACACACGTATAGATACACACACACACACACACACACACACACACATACACACACACACACACACACACACACACAGTAGTTCTTTCAGTTTCCGTCTACCAAATCCACTAACAAGGTTTTGGTCGGCCCATGGCTATGGTGAAAGACACTTGCCCAAGGTACCACGCAGCGGGACTGAACCTGGAACCATGTGGCTGGGAAGTAAACTCCTTATCACACAGCCACTCCTGCGTCTGGTTATCCAATATAAATTCTTTTGATAAAATGCTCTGGGGTACTTGTATAAACCTCCACATGTTTTAGAAAATGAAAAAGCAAAAAGATACCATGAAACTTTAGCATACAGAAATATCACCAGGTAACACAAAATAAATCTGACAAGTATCTATGGTAAAAATGTCAATAGTATACTAATTATCGACATAGCAATACCAAATAATTATAAGTTGTGTAAAACTGAGCTGTAAAATCAATGAATTACACCGATTATGCTAAATTTAAATATTACTGCATCTATTAATTAAGAAATGCATCAGTTATTTAATTTCTAATGGGCACAATTGGAATGATACTCAGCTATTTCTGTAAAAGATATTCACAGATTACCTTAAAGGATAGATATAGGCTTGTCTCATAAAGTAGTTAAAACTAGGATCTGTAAATATTAGGGTATTTTCATAGAGAGTTTGTAAACATGTTTTATGCATGTTCACTTTTTGAACAAATGAAACTCTCGATCTATTTCTCGGCCCATTAATTCTGAGAATGATAACGGTAATACTATTTTTTTTATCACTCCAAGGATGAAAATGGAAAACATTACAAAGCCGAGTTTGACGATAATTGCTTGCCAGTAGTCTCAAGAGAGTCATAAGTGCTGTTCAGCCTTGTCACACTGTACCGCACTGATTCCGTCCAAGAATTACGTTAAAGGGACGCGTGTCTCTAGAATATCCAGCTACTTGTACGCTAATTCAATGGACAACTGAACACTGACGGTCGGAAATTGTGACCAAGTTTCATTACGTATATAAAATCAATAAGGCGATAGCAATGCAGATAGAACATTAAACACAAAAAATGATAACGACAAAGATATTGAAATGTTACGTTAGAAATATTTAATTAATCCTTATATTTTAAGTTCAAAACTCCTTTGAAATAGCTTTAAAGAACGATATATATATATATATATTTATTTATTTAAAATACAGAGATCCCTATAATAGGACATCTAACCCGCCAGAAAGAGCAGCCAAAAAACTCTATACCACAATTAGGGATAATTTCGAAAGGGAATGAAAAATAAAAACATTTACCAATCTATTTTCTGAACCATGGTTTCAAGCTATTTTAGTAAAATAAAATATTTTGCAAGGTCAGCTATCATCAGCAGAACAACCTAGATTAACATATAAACACGAGGCACTACATAGAAAACATGACTCGTGCTTATATGCTTAATTTTTCAAAATTTACCGCGCATGTGCGGTTTACCTTATCAGCAGCAAATACAACCCCCCCCCCGCAAAAAAACGCCGATTTTCTTTCAGAAATTAGCCAAATACCACTAAGCATTTCGTTTGGCGTGCTAACGATTCTGCCAGCTCGCCGCTTTAAAGATGTACCTAATAATAATAACGATAGCTAAGTATGTATAAGACTATAAATTAGCAGGGTCGATAACTAGAGTCAATTTTAAAATACTGCTGCTTATTTTATTGATTTCAAATTTTGGCACAGAGCCAGTAATTTTCGAGGGGTGGGGGTGGGGATAAGTCGATTACATCGACTCCAGTACTCAACTGGTACTTATTTCATCGACCTCGAAAGGATGAAAGGCAAGTCGACCTCCGCGGAATTTGAACTCAAAACGTAAAGACGGACGAAATGCTGCTAAGCATCTTGCCTGGCGTGCTAACGATTCTGCCAGCTCGTCGCTTTTAATTATGCTTATTTTATTGACCATTGAAGCATTGATAACTTGATGAGGATGGCGATGCCTTTCATCCTTCTGGTAATGATGAAATGAGTGGTAGTGGTTCTGGTAGTAGTAGTAGTAATGGTCAATGTTTGAAGTGTTTGAAATCGACTGAAACCCTCCAAATTTCCAGTACGGTGCAATATTAGAAATCAATACCAATAAATATTAGCTGTTTTTAGTCTTGTTCGTGCTTTTGATGATGATGGTGAGAATGATGATGACGACGACGAAGGTAAGGATGAGGATGAGGACGAGGATGAGGATGAGGATTTACAAAAGTAAATAAATACCTTGTACGTTGTTTCACTTTACTCATGAGTGTTTCCACGTCATCATCAGACATTCCTTTGATTTGTTGTAAGAAAACAATTTCGTAGCGTGCAACGATCTGTAAAACAAATATAGAAAGAATGATAAATATTGTTAAAAAAATCTGCAAGAAATTTAATTCAGGGCAGAGTACTTAATAACATGAAAGAGCCTGGAAATATCTGTTTATTCAGATGATGGCACACACACACACACACACACACATGCACATGCTCACACGTAGTTGACTCTCCTGAAAAAGTACTCAATCCGAAATGTGTGTTGGATTTTCCACTCTCCACAGCAAGTTCACAGTACTCTTATGGTCGATTCTACGATATATATATATATATATATATATATATATATATATATATATATATATATATATATATATATATATATATATATATATGTATGTGTGTGTGTGTGTGTGTATACAAGGCACGATGGCTAAATTGTCGCCATTTTATATTTTTAATTTCGCGTATGCACATTGTTTTTGATTTTGTCGACTACACAGCATAATAGGGTCAGTTGGGCACCGTCTGTGAGAAAAATAGCATTATGACGCAATTCACTCTGCCAGAAATTTGGAAACATGGTGTACTGCTTGGCATTCCAGCCGGAAGCTCCAGCATGAACATTTCAGAGTTTTTGGGTGTCAATTTGAGGTCAGTGCAATCTGAGAACATATACCAATGTGATAAAAATCAAACATCCAGTCAACATCATGGTCTTTGCAGTGATCACTAGTGATGGCGATATTATGCCTCCACTCATCTTCCCACACGGCTTCAAACTCAACACGGAGGCCTACATCAAGTGCTTGGAGGAGGTAGTGCTGCCTTAGATCAAGAAGGTGGCTGCTGGAAGACCCTATGTCTGGCAACAGGACTCTGCACCATTCCACACAAGCAGGAAAACCCAGTCATGGCTGTCAGACAATTTCTGCGACCACACAACCCCTAATATCTGGCCACTTAACTCCCTAGACTGTAACCTCCTTGATTATTATGTGTGTGGTGCAGTTGAGCGAGAGACCAACAAAACTCCTTGTAGCACCAAAGATGAACTGAAGGCAAGGATTATGGCAACATTCACCACCGTAAACAAGGAGACCGTCCAGAAAAGTTACATGAAGTTCCGAAGTCGTCTGGAGGCTGTGATTGAAGCCAATGGCAATTTTATTGAATAAATTTACTCTTTAGTATTTAAAGATATTTTTATGCAATTTTGGTAAATATATCTGTTAAAATGAGATGTCAGAGTTATTTTCATTTTTGCGTAATTTAGTTTATTCACTGCATTCTGTGTATATATATATATATATATATATATATATATATATATATATATATATATATATATATATATATATATATATATATATATATATATATATATATATATATATATATATATATATATATATATTGCGCGTGTTCTGCCATCATCGCTCTATGGAAGTGAGACATGGTATATTTATCGTTAGCATTTGAAGCATTTGGAACGATTCCATCAACATTGTCTTCGGAAAATACTTTGTATAAACTGGAGTATGGCAATCGGTGATGTAGAGGTACTTGAGAGACGTTGTAGCAGGAATGTAGAATCGGTCATTCTGCAAAGTATGAGCTGGGGAAGACATCTGGTGAGAATGAATTATAATGGACTTCCTAAGCAACTTTTGTATGGTGAGCTGGAAGATCGTAAAAGGCCACCGCATAAACCCGAAACCATTACACTTTGAAGGCTATGCGTTTACAATTCAGTAACAGGAGATTGCCACAAAGTACCTGGTAAACAAGAGAGACAGTGACGCTCTTGTAATCCCAAGGTGCAACTGCATGCGTAGGCTATGTCATGTTTCTGTGGAAGACATTACGCATGTTATTAGCAGCTGTCCTAAAATGTCGTCACGGTACTACCTCCCTATGCGGCACGATGTTGCTGATAAAACAATTTACAATGCTATCTGCAAAAAAAAAAAAAGCCGTTCTGAAATAAACTTAGAAAATCCCTCTGTTATGGAATACATTCATAGACTCTAACTCAAGGAATACTGGTGGAATATTTCCATCAAAACTTCTGTTAAATGTAAGCATAGCAAACTGGATATTGTTGCTTGGTACAGAGGGGCAGAGGAATGTACCATCATAGAGGTTAGCTGCCCTGCAGATATAAATATCTCTTTGAAAATCGAAGAAAATGGGGATATCTATGGACAGCTGCTTCGAAACCTCCAGCTTCTATATCCAGACAATGAATTCATATTCATACCAATAATAATTGGAACACTAGGTTTTGTTAGTAAATGCTTAAAGGAGAACTGGATAAACTGGGATTTTCAGAAAGAGAAATTGACCGGTTGATTCGTACATTAGAAGTCCAATCTGTGAGTAGAATAGTAAAAATATGCAAGACTTTTCTCAAGTTCCAAATGTGAATTTGTCTGTGTTAACTACATCCCAAAGATGGAGCCTTGTATCTTTGTTGGAAACCGGCTCCCTCCTCAGTGGAAGATGTATAATAATTTAAAAGAGACATACATACATACATACATACACCCACATATATGAAATAATTATTTGATAAAACTATAAAATATTTTTAAAAAAATGATACCTCTAAAATATTCATTATTAATTCACTAAAATCAACTTATGAATAATCAAAAATAAAAGTTCACACTTATTTGTTTATTTCTTTTTTCTTTTTAGTCACAGCCATATTTTGTCTGCAAAACATTGAATAAGTTACTTAAAAGGAGCCAACTCAGTATTTTATAATGATCAGAAATATTGATTTAACCCTTTCGTTACAATTTTTCTATCTAAATTACATTCCAATGTGTGTTAACTAAATTCTAAAATAATCGTAAATTCAGTCTGGTTTCGTAAAATAGTTACTATGTTTTTATCAATGAATATATTAAAGTGCTTTTTTTTTCATAACTTAAAAGGTTCGTCTATAAATCTATTATGGATTTTGTTTCAAAACTACTTTACTTGCAGGTAAAACCTGTGCTATATAGTTATTTAAATTTTGTTTAAATATCATCGTAAAAAAATGAATTATGATTCAAAATATTTCATAGACTACTGAATCTCCATTATCATACTTTGTGGGGAAAATGCCTTAATTTAGTCCAGTTCATTCTCTTTGTTTATATTTTGCATAACGATTGTTCACCGACGTTATTATATGGAACATTAGAACTGGAATAAATCAAAGTTGTAACAATGAGTAATGTTAGATGAATGAGAACGAAAACTTTCAGTTTTAGGTGTTCATTTGTTTTATTTTCACGAATTTACACTGTCTCTCTTGTTTACCAGGTACTTTGTGGCAATCTCTTGTTACTGTATTGCAAACGCATAGCCTTCATAGTGTGATGTAATGTAAGGGTTTTGTGTCCAAGAGAGGCTGCGCTTAGTGTCAATTCTACTGTCTTCTTCAAGCTTCCGGGCAACATTACTGTTCCAAGAAAAGAGAATTAAGTTATGTTGACTAGTACTGTTTATGGCAGAAAAAAGAAAATGATGTTCAAGAGAACACTAGAAGCGTGTCTGAGGAAGTGGTGAGTGTTTTAGAGGTAACAGTGACAGTTCTTTTCATAATCCAGCATTTTGACAGTCTGAACTGTGGTTACTTCCAAGATCGAGAATTTGCCGGCAGTTACTCTTCGTTGCTTACGTTGCTAACTTCCTGATGTACCGTTTATCATTCAAATTTTCCTTTACTTTGTCGTAAGATCTGGTCTCTTATAGAGTCCCAGAACAAATCTTATCGGAGAGATCTGTGATGACGTCATCACTCAAAAATCCAGGATGTGTTTCTTGTAATTTGATTGGCCAGATTTTCGCTGACGTAATCACTCAATTTGAAAGATCCTATTTGTTCCTTTACGCACACATTTCCAGAGAAAGCAGGAGAGCTTGAAATTTAGGTAGAGACCTGCTATAAGTAAGTAATAATTAGGTGCAGTTTCTAAAAATTTTCGAGAAAAAGCAATGTAATTAAAAATTTTTCCGCCCGTTGTTTTAAGAATATTTATATATGCTGTAATATGTGTATTTACAGAATGAAGTGTAGCGTTGTAACATAGGAAGACCTAAAGACAGGGATTTGTTTGGTGTGAGAGGCGGCGTGAGGTTTTGCCTACTTAGAGAGACTGGTTGGTGGGATAGGTGATAGTATGATGGACTGGCACAATGTGAGTTAACCAATCGCATTCGAGTTTAGATTACACACACACACACACACACACACACACACACACACACACACACACACACACACACACACACACACACACACACACACACACACACACACAAACAAACACACATTCGCACACATAAACACACGCACACAAGCACATATTGCCAATAGCTTCATAAAAAAAGATTATTTCTTACATTGGTACTTTATCAGAATTATGTATGTATGTATGTATATATGTATGTATGTATGTGTGTGTGTGTATGTGCGCGTGTGTATATATATATATATATATATATATATATATATATATATATATATATATATATATATATATATACATGTCTTCTATTTTTTTGTCTTTTACTTGTTTCACTCATTCGATTGCGGCCATGTTGGAGCACCGCCTTGCGGAGTTTTTAGTCAAACGAATCGACCGAATCTCTAAGTGATGGGCACGTAAACAAAATAGCACCGATTGCCAAGTAGTGGTAGCGAACGAACACCGACAAAAAGGCACACACACACGCACATATATGGTGGGCTACAACACTGTAAATTTACTTTTTTACTTAAATTTTACGGTAAAATAAATTAGCAATTTATATTTAGTTCAAAATAACTAATTTGCTCATATTGTTAATACTTTCACATGAGAGTATTAACGGTAGGAGCAAATTATTATATCAGGATGATTTGTACAGTTTACTCTTTTACTTCTACATAATGTTGCACTAATAAAACTTAGCTTTAATGGTTTATATTTAATCTTGCTTTCCAATCTACGAATATTGGCTGTTAAAGGAACATCGTAAAAATTCTTTAAATTCAGCTTCACACTCCAAAATTTTCTTTTTCCATATTTGTATGCGTATTTTTGAATGCATGATATAATGGTTTTTAAACGCTATGCTTTAATGAGAATCTAAAAATAGCATTTAAGGTTTTAAAAGATTTGTCATGAAGATGCGTTGTCACCAATGTTGTGAGGTGCTTGTTTACCAATGTCGTGATGGTTGCTTGTTTGTGTGTGTTATACTGTTAAAGTCCATTGTCATGTGGTCTAGCTCGCTGCTGTATAAAATAAACGAGTTAACTCACGACCTTTTAACTTTTAACATATTTAATGCAGGACATGATCTACTGCGTTGGCTGTTAACAAAACAAGAAGCTGATTATATAAACTCCGACTGGGAAAAGAGAACTGCACTGTATCTTGCAGCAGGCTAGCTGTGGTACATCATGCCTAAGTGTCCGAAGTCATTTCGTGCTCAGGCTGGTCTGTCTGAGTATCCAAGGTGGTCTGGTCTTAGCGGTCAGCTTTCTGTGATTACTCAAGTGGTGGTCTACGAGAGTACCCGAGGCCGTCTGGCTTAGCGATCTGCTGAGGCTATATGGCGGATTTAGGCACCAAATAGTTTTTAAAGGGTGAAAATAGGACGAATTTTAGATCACCCGAAGAGCAATATAACGTCACAGGCTCAAGCTGATTGGTCGATTTATAGATCAATCACGTGAAATTGTGGTGGCTCACTCGTGATCCTTAACTAAATATCTTTAATAAAACACAGTAACAAATTGTTTTCTTGAAATTAAGAAAGAATTTCAGCTTTAAAACATTCCATGCAAAGTGCACTAGCAATTTTACCATGAAGTCAAAAAGACTGAGAATCGCTGATATAATATGTGTAGGTATATAAGGTGAATGAATATATATATGTATGTATGTATGTATGTATATCGAGAACAAATTTTTATCAGGCTTAATTGATTAAAGATGTAACTTTGCACTTTGCTCTCATATATTGTATTTTACCTTTTCACCAACTTATTTCCAACGAGATGCCAGCAATCAAGTTGAAGTCAACTAATCTGGACAAGGTTATAGTTGTGTCACCGCAATAGCCAAGCGACATATTTATTAATTAAATTTTAGTTTCTTTCTGCTAAGACGAAGCAATTTTTAATATTTAAAAGAAAGGCAAGTGATGTGACGCCCCAAGAGAGTTAATGATATGAAAGAAATGAAATAGTTTCTATGGAGAATTAAAAATGCTTCCTGGACTCGATTCACCAAAAGTTTACTTCTTCTGCAGCGTTCGTCATTGTATTCTTTAAATATTAAACTTACTTTCTTTTAATACAAAATATATCGCACAAATCGAAAATAGGAATGTTGTACTGGCAAATCAACTCAAGCCACAGGCAGTAATTTAATACCTTCGAGCCGAATAAAAGTAATTCTATCAATTTAATAGTTATTCAGTTATTTCTTCTGATTCCACTAATGTACGGCTTGGTAAAGTAGTGGTATCATCCATGACATTTTCAGGCATCACACAAAGTGGTAGTGTTGAGGCTCTGGAAGAACGATTTCGATTTTTTTTTAGCCTGTGACAGGCAGATTTGGTGTTCAAGAACGCAGAAACGTATGCGTCTCACGATTTAGTGGCACTATTCACAACCCAATGTGTTCTCACGCAGTCATCTAGGTGGAGAATTTTCTCTCGGGATTATTGTCACAGCAGGAGATCTTCTCAAATCCAAGTGTGCTAGAGTGAGTTAAATATGACTGCATGAATATATTTTATGCAACGCTGCTTCGTGCGATTGAATTCTAGCTTGACCAAGCATTACACTCTTCAGCATATGGTGTTTCAATATAAGAACGAACGTGTTCTTTTTCGGGTTGTTTAGAGCAGATTTGGTGTCCGTAGCTGACGATGAGAAAGAATGCAAATATATGTGAAAGCCCAATGTGTTTTCACATATATCATTTAGTAGAAGAATTTTCTCCCGGAACTATTTCTACAGCAGGTCTTCCCATGTCCGAGTGTGGTTAATATTGCTTTACACAAATATATTTTACTCAAAGCTACTTCGTGCGACTTTATTTATTTGATTCAAGCTTGATGAAGCTTCATGCTCACTAGCAAACAAACTGTTCTAACATAAGAACGAATTCGTTCTTTTCGGGTTACGAAAGGCAGATTTAGCATTCGAAGCTGACAACACAAAAGAATGCAGAAAACCATGTGTCCTGCGATCATGTGTCATTCACAACCCCAGTGTATTTTTACTCATATTGTCTGGGAGGAAAATTTTCTCTCGGAACTATTTCCGCAGCAGAAGATCTTCTCAAGTTTAACTGTACTTGAGTGTGTTAAAATAACTTTACATGAATATATATATTTTATCTCTTATTTGTTTGAGTTATTAGTCTGCAGCCATGCTGGGGCACTGCCTTGAAGAATTTTAGTCGAACGAATCGATTCCAGTACTTACATTTCTAAACCTGGTACTTATTCTATCGTTCTGTTTTGCTGCTCCGTCAAGTTACGGGGATACAAACGCACCAACACCGGTTGTCAAGGGATGGTTGGGAACAAACATAGACATAAAGGTACACACACACACACACACACACACACACACACACACACACACACACACACACACACACACACACACACATCGACTTACAAGGCTTTGATCAGCCCACGGTTGCAAGTAGAAGACATTTGCCCATGTGGTTCCCAACCACATGGGCAAGTGTCTTGTGATTGGAAAACAAACTCTTTTATCACAGCCACGCACGCCTGTGTGTGTGAATGTGTGAGTGTGTATGTGTGTGTGTGTGACTGTGCATGTGTGTGTGTGTGTGTGTGTGTATACATGTTTATACGTATTGTGTACATATGTATGCATGTACATGAATATCAAATAGATGCTTGAACGAAATAAAAGTAAAAAGATGAGACAGAAGCATGGAAAAAGCGAGTGAATGAGTGGGGGGAGAAAAGACAGAACTGTAGTAGTAGTAGTAGTAGCAGTAGCAGCAGCAGCAGCAGCAGCAGCAGCAGTAGTAGTAGTAGTAGTAGTAGGAGGAGGAGGAGGAGGAGGAAGAGGAGGTTGAAAATCTACAGAAAGAAGGGAGGTTAGCAGAGTAGATTTATTCACGTATTAACTAGCAGGTAGTTTTCATTTTAAGCAGTCATAGATCGTCAAAGATAATTGAAACAGATTTTTTTCAGATAAAGGGAAAGGGCAAGGGAAGAATGTATTCTCTCTTTTAATGGTAATTCAAACAATACGGTAGGGAGTTACGTCATAACCTGCTGTAGTCAGGGGACGATTTCAGTCTCCAGCTTATAAAACTTTTCTAACTGCTTGCTTCTCAAAGGAGTAATTCGAATAAATGCATGCTTAAGCTAAGTGATGAGAAATAGATATATTAAGAAATTAATGGATAGATGAAAGATAGAAAGATAACGATTAAGACTTAGCAATTAATACGGAGTGATGACATCTAGTTTGAAGAGTGGTGTATGTGCGACTACACGTAAGAGTATTTGAGTGTGTGTGCGTGTATGCTTGTAAATGTGTGCGACAATTGAGATTGAGAGTATTAATATAATTAAGGTGAGTATACGTGCATTGGCACTTGCGCGAAGAATCACACATGGGCACCTGCGTGTTTGTGTGAAAGCTTATATATATATACATACATACATATATATATATATATATATATATATATATATATATATATATATATATATATGTATGTATGTATATATATATATATATATATATATATATATATATATATATATATATATATATATATATATATATATATATATATATGTATGTATGTATGTATGTATGTATGTATCTTTGTCGTTCTCCTAATCGTATTCAATCTAACAAATCCCACATGTACGCACAGCATTGCATGCACGCACGCACACTTAAGACACGTACAACGACACACATCTGCTTCTCGCTTGCATCCTCCACGCCAATGCAGCAGACACACCAGGGGCGTGATGATGAGCCTGATAAAAGATATGATGAGACTGCTGATAATGTGAAAAAAAAAAAAAAAAAAGCTCGAAATTTTATGAGAAAAGAAAATGCACGAGGGCAAAAAAATTTTAAAAAATGAAATAAAAAAAGAGCAAACTCGTAAACTGCAAAAAAAAAAAAAAAAAATGGAAATGAAAATAAAAAACAAATAAATCATAATAAAAATACAAAATTAAAAAAAAATAAATAAAAACATTAGAAATTCAATAAGTTTCTACGTTACTCCCAACCACGGCCCAGAAATCATGTATTCATTCATTCATTCATTCATTCATTCATTCTTCTTATCACCGAAACAGATGTAATGGAGGCGGTGGGTGATTTTCGGGTTAAATAGAGAGCAATATAACCATGAATCATTCAGAACAAAGCTTTAGAATATATTGCTTCACGTACTTTGAATCCATGTTATATTTCAGAGGCAGAGCAAGATTTTGCTGAAGAGAATATTTCACTATGTTCTGCGGAGACTTTTTTTTTTGTTTCATGATTATTGTTTATTTATTCATTTTTTTTTGTGAAGTTCCCGCTGTTGCTTACTATATATTTATGGTCTAACTTTACATTTATAATATGTGTTTGTAATTATATCTCTTTATAAGAGCGGTATGTGAGGAAGGAGAGTGAGAGAGAAAGAGAGAGGGAGAGAGAGAGAGGGAGAGAGAGAGGGAGAGAAAGAGGGAGAGAGTGAGAAAGAGAGAGAGCGGGAGAGATTGTTTGGTTCTCTTAGTATTTTTTAAATTGCTTTTTCTTTTATTTATAATCTGCATTTGATCAAAGCGCTAACACTTAACATTTATGAACTATACCTACCTACCAACCTACCTACCTACCTACCTACCTACCTACCTACATACATACATACATACATACATACATACGTATATACGTACATACATACATACATACACACACACAATATATATATATATATACATGTTACATATGTATATGTATATACATATATTAATGTGTGTGTATGTGTATATATATAAACATACACACACCTATATATATATATATCCACACATTTACGCACATTTATATATTCAAGTACACATACACACACGTACACACACACACATACGCATACACACGCACACACGAGTTCAGAAGAAATTTTAAGTGTTGCCGCTTGATCAAATGCAAATTTAAAATGAAAAGGAAATACTAAAAGAACCAGACGAGACATTCTCTCTCTATCTGTATCTCTCTCTCACTGTCTCTCTCTCTCTCTTACTCGTTACATTATATATCCATTTATCCATACATATACATACATATGTGCATGCATACATACACACACACACACACACACACACACACACACACACACACACACACACGCATACATACATACATACATACATACATACATACATACATACATACATACATACATACATGCATCATGCACACGCATACAGGTTCTAGTTCAAAACGGGGGCACCAGTTTTCATTTATATTTTATGTAGTGTTTTTGGTACCGAAAGACTTTCAAACTTCGTATACTTATCTATTTTGTGTTATAGAACAGAACAAAATTTTTGTATTCGAAGTTATTTCATGTAAAAAATTGTCTTATTTCGATAATTTCAACCAATCACTGACAAGTATTCAGCTGTTTGCAGTTACTCCTTTGGCAGTTTAAGCGGTGTAAAGCATATTTAATCTCCATTACTTCTGACATTTTGCAGAGAGGCAACACACGTGTGTTCGTTTTCCTTCGTTTTATCTTTAATATAATTTCGTTAACATCTGCCTGAACTGTATGTGTACAACATTTGCCCTAACCCTAACCCTAACCCTAACCCTTCCCTCAAAAACCAGGCCTTGTGCCTATAATAGAAAGGTTTATTAGCTACTGCCAATGTGCTTCAGCCATTTTTTGACAAGGAAATAATAATTTTATCACCGCCAGAATCGTTTGAGAATCGTTTGTTTACGTAGTCAGCACTTACTGTATTCGGCTGAATGGACGTCAGTCATTGGTTGAAATTACAGAAATGCGACAACTTTAACATGAAATAAGTTGCAATATAATAATTTTTCTTAAGAAGACTAAGAGAAAAAGATGTTTTATATGACACATTCTACCAGTGTCCCAAGTTTCAAAGTGTTTCGTTAAGAAAATACTGGCGCCCCCGTTTTGAACTAGATCCCGCATACACACACACACATATATATATACATGTAGACAGCTATGTATACACACATATATACATATATGCATATAACAGGCTTCCGCCCAGTTTCCGGTTGATAAGTTTCACCAACAAGTTATTGATCTACCCATGGTGACAAAAGAAGACACTTGCCCAAGAGGTTGAAAAATTAGATTGAAACCAGAACTATGAACCACGTGGTTCTCAACCAGATGGCTATGGCTGCCCCCAAGGTTACAACAGAAGACGCTGGCCAAAAGGATGCACAATTAGATTGAAACCAGAGCTACGAACCACGTGGTTCTCAACTAGATAGCTATAGTTGCCCCTATGTCATAATCCAAAATATTTAGATTCACACTAATCATTATGTGACTGTATAAATCTTTCGACAGCACTCTCGTAGTTGAACTTAATGTTTGGGGAAATGAATGCAGCATCTTATTACTATAAAATGAACGATGGAATGCTTGAAAAGCTGTGTGAATAGGGTGAACGTGGGTGGATATTGGAACCAACATTGTATTGTTATTTGTTCCTTTGTGACTCAGCCAACAATCTTGCAGCTGAAACCGAAATCATATCAGTTGATGATATGGGAATACTATGCAAAAGGAATACTCTATAGGTGTTTCTTTCTATCTTGTCATTGTATGCCTACTGTCATCTTTTTCACAAAACTGGAGTAGCTATAGCTACTGCTAGCGTCTACGACTGTAAAAATAAAAATACGAAAACATATAATTTATGCAATAGATAATTTATTTGAAATTCACGTAAAGATTTTGAAATATCTACAATGCTAAGAAACAACTTAAATTTCTCTATGACGGAGAGAGAGTGAATAAATATTGAATCCTAATAGTAGGATATTGTATTCTAAACCGAAAGTATTTTCTTCAAGGAATGAGTATTTCAGATATTGGCGTTCATAGATGTTTATCACAGAATGAATATTATTCAAACTTACGATAATAGTTTGTGCGAGTTTCCCAACAGTTAGTGAAATGGTCGCCTACAATCTATTCCACTGCAGTAAAATCAGAGGCATTTTCTTTCTTGTGTATGCAATAAATTATTTTATACACCCATATCTCAGACAAAAAAAATGATGTTAAAGCTTTGATGAAAATAAACACTAGCTTTGAAGCATATTGTCTGGATCGAAGTTTCTATCATATATTTAGCGGGTGTGATCGTGTAATTGCATTGAGAGTGGGTTACAAATAGACAGGAATATGTTTGTCATGTATTTTGAGAGGAGTTGTGAAAAAGGGAAGCGAATGTGTCTTCGTTTAAAGGAGTGCTACTGATTATAGAACCAGTTAGAGAATTGTTCTAGGGAATTATGTTATGACGAACACCACTAAGTCTTAAATAGTCTATAAGTATAATGATATCCTATTAATTATGAGTTCTGATGGCACATTATTTAGAAGAGTGAACTCTTAAAGAAGCATACAGAGAGGGATGATATTTCCTTCCATAACTATAAAACAAAAATATCTTAACAGAGTTAAAGAGAGACGATTTAATATGTGTGTATATATGTATAAGCAGAATAAGCAGTGTGTTTGGCTTCTACCAGTGACCGCTACATTACATTACTCTTTTCCAATCTTAAGAGAGAAAGAAGAAATAAAAATATTATAAATAAATGAGAAAAAAAAATGTTAAGATCCCAAAGTACGACGGGAAAAGTAGGTTTTGCACTTTACGTGAATAGTACAACATAATTTGTAGTTACCTAGAACTCGGGGCGAGATATAATCTTATAATTTATGTCATTTCATACAACATTGAACAATGCTAAGGTATGATGCAAGTGTCGAAAATATATACCGTACGTTCACACCTTTCAATCCAGATGAAATACTCCCAGCCAAACCACAACAAATGCAAGAACTACACACATGAAATTACTGTGTTTAGACGAAAATATATCAAATATATGATTTTGAAAGTTAGCAACTCAGTTATCCAATTAGCTATCCAGACCTTGGTTGAATATTCCACAAAATCAGTGAAAAGGAGGCATTGACTGGCAATTGGTACATAATCTGCAATTTCGAATTTATGTTTACATATAAATATTCGTACATTTGGTGTTGTATTTCTAAACAAAAACAAAAAACGAACATATATTTAATGCATGTTTCGGTAATCTACTCTGTAAACTGAATAGAAAGAAGTAAAACTATTTAGAGCTTAACTTTAAATAGTTCTTGGCTAAACTTTATTTTGATAACTTTGTTTCTAAGGTGTTGGCCAATTCCTTTATAGGAGACATTTGAATAGAAGAAAAAGAGAACATACACACAAAGAAACACAGCTACATATATATATATATGAATATATATATATATATATATATATATATATATATATATATATATATATATATATATATATATATATATATATATATATATATGTATGTATATATATATATATATGTATGTATGTATGTATGTATGTATGTATGTATGTATGTATGAATGCAATAACGCATAGATAGAATAATACATGCAGACGTTCAGCCATACATATTTATGTATGCCGTGGGTTAACCAGTCAATTTGTGTGAGGTTTATTTGGTTCCAATGAATGTTTCTCTCTGTTGTTGTTGTTGTTATTATTATTATTATTATTATTATTATTATTATTATTATTATTATTATTATTATTATTATTGAACACAAAATCACAAAATAATTGACATTCAACCAAACTCGACAAGGTCACAGGCCACCTTCTTTATATTATCATTCTCAAAAGCTCGTTTACCAAAGATTGCAACAGTATGCGAATGAAATAATGTCATCGTCTAAATATATTTACATAAGAAACAATTGTAGCGTTTTTTGTTGATGAATCAGGATTTATACTATTTCTGTAAAAAGGCCAAAATAAGATCTCCCAAAAGGTTATATGACAATGATGACGAATTACTATAGTATAAAATTTCTGGGATGTATTTTCGGCTGGTACCAACAAGTAACTTTCAAATATAACAAGTGTAAGTTGACCTGGTAATTAGAACTAATCTGCAGAGATGAGGAAGAAACACCAGAAGCTACATGACAAAATATCATCCTAAACACAGAACACAATCGAAACACGAACCATGACAACATCAGCACAGTCTCGATTACTAACTCATCATTGTGTGTGCATGTTTATTAATGCCTTCAGTTAAGAGTGTCTGCTTGTTTGTTTGTTTGTTTGTTTGTTTGTGTGTGTGTGTGAGTGTGTGTGTGTGTGTGTGTGTGTGTGTGTGTGTGTGACTGGAGGTTATGTGTATGTATGTATTTTCTGTCATTCAATCTGTCAGCTGCTTTTCTAAACTATTATGTTTCATATTGATCACTGAACTTGTTACTAAATTTGAAGTAAATGACTTACTTGATTAAGTTAACTACTTGTTTTTTAAATGTCAATTCTTTCGTTTAGACGTCTAGTCAAGAGTAAGGGCAGATGTCACACCTAACTCTCTAGATTCCAGGATATAGATTTCACGTATTAATCTTTATTTCATGACCTTGGGATCACTGAAAAGACTAAACTTCGACACTTCAACAAAAAGGGCAAATCCGAAAATCATAAATGTGAAGGCGCATGGCTTACTAGGTTTGGGGTACTGGATTCAAGATCGTGGTTTCGATTCACAGACCGAGTGGAGCGTTGAATTCTTGAGTAAAACATTTCGTTTTATGATGCTGCTGTCCACTCAGTTGAAAATGAGTACCTGCAACAGCTGGATGTTAACCTTCCGACAAATTTGGGATGGATATTGTACTCTTATTCACTTATACGCTATGGGAAACGGGTAAGTTTTGGCCTAATAAACTTATAGGCTCGAGACAAACACTAAGTCTTACTTTTACTACGAGCTTTCCTTGCACAACTGAGCGCAGTACTAAATGTCTTGGATACAGGCAATGCTTTTGTTTTGGCTTTATATTTTCTACTGTATTGAAAGTACTCAGTGTAATAAGCATACGATTTCTGGTAGCGAAACATACTATGTTTTATGTATGTCCCAGGGTTTTAGTTATGTATTTGTCTGCATCTTTAATCATTCCCAAGCGACATATTATTATAATGATTTTATTCTGTTTTCAATCTTCACATAGCTTCATTGTTTCTGGTGATGCGGAATTTCGTACGCTACATTTTCGTACTTTTTTCTTGCATCAAACTCACTGCACGACGTTTCTTTCATCATTGCGTTGAATGATATGGTTTTAATTTGTATTGTATGTTCTTTTATGTTGTGTGTGTGTGTGTGGGGGGTCCGTCTGGAGTTAACTTGCCTAGCATACCGTTTGTCTACATGTGGAAGCCAATTGACAACTAGCACACACATTTATAATACATTACTTAAATTAGGTACTTTTATTAGACTAGCATGTGGGACAAAACGCTTAGCCTCATTTCTTGAAGTGAACCCATTATGTTCTGAGTTCAAACCACGCCGATATCAATATTGCCTTTCATCCTTTCGAGACTTATAAAATGAAGTACAATATAGGGGTCGATGTAATCGATTATATCCCTCCCCTAAAATTGTTGGCCTTGTGTCAAAATTAGAAAGAATTATCGATGCTACTTTGGCGTATAATCTGCAACATAAAGGGTGATTATTTTAGATTACCTTTTAGTTTACTTTTCAATTTCTAAAAACCCTTAACATGTTGGCTAAATTCTTTTGTACATACTTAGCATTGTAAATGTCTTTTTTCAAAATGCTTACTATTTTAAGACCGCGTTTCATTTATGTCTTTGTGAATAATAATAATAATACGAAACCAAAAATAAATCATATAATACTTAAAATAGGCAAGTGGATCAATAGTCTGCGGTTTTAGGAGTAAAGATATTATCGTTGTTGTTCAGCCCAGGTTTGCTCTGATGAAATAGACCTATGATCAAAAGCGTTGTAGATGTGACCATCTTTCTTTTCAGGGGTGTATCTAGGACTACATTATCTAATATGTCTCAGTATAGGATTGAGGGAGATTTGGATGTCCACCGAATATTCTTGTAGGTGCATAATATTTTTGTCAGAGGTTTTATACATTGTCATTTCCGAGTACTTTCCAGTAGTTCGTACTGTCTAGGCCATCTCTCAGGTTGTTCTTCCTTCCTCGGATTGCTCACATGTTGCAATGGTCTTTTCCCCATTCTCGTAACAGCGATCCATCTAATGACCTTACTATCCCCGGAAAATGTTCTGTTCCTCTTGCTGTTGACACTGCATATGTTTCTAGTTTGTCTTTACCTATTTTTTTAAAAAAAAAATTATAGAAAATTGTTTGCTGTTTGTGATGAAGTTATGGATTTATTCGAAGAAGTCTCGTCTCTAATCAATAACCAAGGATTATACGAGATTTAGCAACGATAAGCCCGCTTTGATTTCAGACACTTATTTTTATAGTATTTACTACTCTTCTTTATTTTTTATATATATTTTTTTATGTTGTCAATCTCATTAAAAATTGTGATAATATATATTTTCTATCTCCCTGCAGGGTTGTTTTTCCATGTTGTTTTTAGTTTAGAAGTTATGATAAGTTTTAAGGAAGAACCCATATTTATCCGTAACTACTGCATTTATTGCAGATGTTTTCGCTATATCCATAGAGGACTAGTTTTCATTTTTGTTGCTGTTTTTGTTGTTGTAGTTGTTATTTTGGTGATAAGTATATTTTGGGTGGGTTTTTCTTTGATCCTTCAGATTATCTGCTTTCGATTTTAATTTTCACTTTTAGATTAATATCAAGTTTCCAGCTTTAGATAATTTTTACTCTGAAATCGTTCAAGTATTCAGTTGCGCTGTTTTGACTTTTTTTTTCTGTTTATTATTTTGTAAGACCGCTGAGATTTGATTTTGTATTTTTTGCTGTTTTTGTTTGTATTTCTTGCGCTAAGTCATTTTCCTGGTTTATGTTTTTCTTAAATGTGTTTAGCTTTCATTCTTTTTGTACCTGAATATATATATATATATATATATATATATATATATATATATATATATATATATATATATATATATATATATATATATACAGAGGGTGAGAGAGAGAGAGAAAGAGAGAGATGCATATATACGTGCATGCATGCATGCATACATACATACATACATACATACATTCTGTTTCTGTGTCCAATATCCTTTTGATTTTAAGTATGTATCTTCTTAAATTAGCTACTGTGTGTTGTGCTCTAATGTTACATCTTCATCAACGTAATTTTTTCTCCATGCATTATATGCGTATGTTCTGAAAGCCTCATTTCAAATTGGATGAGCGAAGCTCTAGCCCACTCTATTGGATTATTCATAATTTGTCTGTTTTATTTGTGGGTTTTGAGGATAAAGTAAAGACTTTTATGTCTAGATAGACATAATTTTCATTGGTGGATTTGCTCACCTACACACTCTAGTCTCTATTCCAAAGAGGTGCTGCGATCTCCCTCTATCCGTTCTAGAGCTACTTCAGTAGCCTCTCCCCTTCGGAGTTGGCTGGTTCTGCAAAATACCTGCGCACAACCATGCCAATTTAAATGGTGTCATACGACATTCAAATTTGATGACAAAACTACTCCAGTAGTTCTGTCTTCAACCATGGATTGCGTAGTTGTCAAACAGTAATTGCAGTACGTCTGTTTGTTTGTAGTTGATAATGTCTATGGTTGTTTTTAACCACCATCTTGCATCAAGAGCTAATTGACATGGATATATCCTTTATCACTTCTGCAATTTTTTGTTTACGAATCCCATCCATTTATTATAATTTTTTTGTAGGCCTCCGCCGATTATTGTTGACTATGCATCTGCATATGTATCTGAAGAAACAGATTAAATTTCTAGAGGAATACTGAAGTTGCTCCTCTCCACGCCATTCATGTTTATCGAAAAGAAAGGCCATTGATTTAGCGCCGATACAGCTTGGCTCCTGTATTGTTGTAAGCATTGATATCAGAGGGTGAAAAGCTAAGACAAACACCACAAGGCATTTCGCTCGTCTCTAACACCACCGATCTGGATTGGTATTTTTTATCGATTCCGAAAGGATGAAAAGCAAAGACTTCAACGGGGTTTGAAATCAGAACGAAGCGAGTTAGAACGAATAGTGCGAAGCATTCTATCCAACACTCTACTAGCTTTACCAATCCAAACAACTTTTGTTACTTTAGAAAATATTACAAAAAATAACAAATAATTAACATTCTCGAAAATCGCACCGCGCTATTGTCAATAATAAAATGTAGGTTGAGTTTCAATTCGTCATCTTGAGAGATAAACTAATGCCAGTTGGATGCTGCAAGCAGGCTGAAAGAAAATATTAGGTGAAAGAGTAGTCAGTAGGTCGTAACCAGATTATTACATACATAACTACATCGCCGTTGAACATTACTGAGGGAACATGTGACCTGGCTACAGACCCTGTTATTTCACTTTCGTGTAAAGAACAGGTTCCTTTATTCAATATATTCGATGTAAGAATTAGAGTTAGAGGGTTAGAGAATGTAGGGTTAGAGTGTCTATCATCGCATTGAATTACGTGCATTGAACTGTGAGTTTTGCATTTTCGAAATGTGGCAAGGTTAAGGAAATCAACATTTACGATCTGATTTAATGGTTGCTATAAAATTTATGTTAATACATGTGTGACTGATTAGTATGCTAACCTATAGTGAAAGTCATTCAGTCATCCTCATTCGGTAGGGATAAACTGATTAGTGACATTATCCAAATAAATTTTATTATGGACGGGATTTGAAAATGGCATCAACTTCGCTCATCCACAAAAGAACCTTTGTAGTTTTTGTCTAAGTTTCCCTCAAAGACAGAAAGGTGGAATCAACCATTGCCTAGGGAGAGAACGAATTAGTTTAAGAATGTTATCAGGCAGCATTCTTTTATACATTCTATCGGTCTCAGTTATTGAACTGTAACCGTGCTGGGGCACGCTCACAAAGGTTCTCGCTGACCACATCAACCCTAATTCATATTTTAGTCTCGTATTTATTTTATCTATATACGTCGAATCACTAACTTACACTTTTATTTTCACAACACCGATAAACATAACCATAAGTACACACACACACACACACACACATACACACACACACACACACACACGCACGCACATAGATACACGAACGCGCGTGCGTCTGAGTCAGGTGATGACTCACATGAACGCAACAGAATGCATCACAACTCATCTTACTCGAAGTACATAACTCGTATAAAAGACCCAAAGAATAAGTAATTTCAAACAATTCAAAACTTAGCCAATGGGTGATTATTAATAATCTAAGATGAGACATTCGTCTCCAGAGAGAATGTCACAAAGAAGAAATGGAATTTCGATACATCACTTTAAAGAAAATACGATTGCTATTACTTTACAGCTTTACAAGTTCTTCCACGCGAAAAGATTTCGTTTCTGTGTTATTCCACTCCATCAAGCGAGGAAGAGAACGAGCTTTCTTGTGACCTGTTAACATAAAACATGCGGCGACGTGAGATACAGAATTTGACCGGACAAACGTCCCGAAACAAGTGACTTTGTAGCAACCGGGAAAGTTTTTTGTCCTTCGAGATTGTGGACACTTTGTAAAGTGCTCAGCAAAGAATGAAACTCTTGGCCAAAAGTTACCTGACAGTAAATCAAAACCATTTAATTCCAAGGATTATTTATGTTTAAAAACTGAATGAATTTAATAAATGCAACTCAATATGAAACATCATGAAAATTGTTCAAACTGAAATCCTTCTTGAGCGACACATTTTCCCGTTCGAGTCAATACAGAATTACAAATGATATTTATGGAATTTTGATTTACTGTCGGGTGACTTTTGGCCAACCCTGTATATAGTCATGTGTTCAGTTTCTGTCTATCAAATTCTATAAACAAGGTATAAGTCAACTCGAAGTTACGCCAAAAGTACCGCGCAGGAGAATCGAACCTTACATCATGTAGTTGCAAAGTGAACTCATTAGCATAACTTGTCCCCATGTAACATTGCAGAATTAATTAATATTCAATTTGAAACTTAAAGACTTTCTTTAAACAATATTTGAAATATTTATTGATCATAAATATGAAGATATTACATTTACATCGCATTAATAGATGACCATAAGAGGACGCTCTTATGCAGTGACTCAACCCGCTAAAAGTAGCTGCCAAATCACTCTCAAGTTACAAGAAATGACGAGATTGTAACAGCTGGAGAGCGGGGCAGCTAAAGTGTATTCCTACAGGGTGAGCTCTTGAATCTACTTTCTCCCCTTCTAGGGCACCCAAGCATAGGCTTTTACAGTTGACCCAAAAGGGTCATAAATCCTCGACCGGGATGGACTGCCTGCGTTACAGCAATTGGAACGTCTTTGATCAAAATCTCCTGAATCAAGATTGATCTTGAGCTTAACAATAAGTTGCTTCAAGTTCAATCCTAATATTGATTTGCCGTTAAACGGTAGCTTGATAGAAACTATAGAAGTCTTGAAACGGGATGGAAGTCCTGCTAGAATTAGGTAAATAACTGGAATGATTACATCAGGATTAAACATTATAAAAAAATAGCACCTGAAAGGTAACGTTTTCAAGAACGATCATTTATGTAAGATGTCTCACTAATATGACTGGCACAAGGCCAGTCATTTCGGGGAGAGGACAGGTCAATTACATTGACCCAGTGCTCAACTGGTACTCATTTGATCATTCCCGAAAAGATAAAAGATAAAATCGACTACGACGGAATTTGAACTCAGAATGTAAAGACGGACGAAATGCAGTGAAGCATTTTGCCCAGCACTCTACCGATCCCACCAGCTCGCCACGTCATATAACCCACTCTAATATTAAATAGTTGACTAAGGCGGCGTGCTGGCAGAATCATTAGCACACTGGGCGAAATGCTTAGCGATATTTCGTCTGCTATTACGTTCTGAGTTCAAATTCCGCCGAGGTCGACTTTGCCGTTTATCTTTTCGGGGTCGATAAAATAAGATATTGTTGAACACTGGGGTCGATGCAATCGACTAGTCCGCTCACTCGAAGTTGCTGGCCTTGTGCCAAAATTTGAAAAATATTGTATAGTTAACTATTTCACAAGTTTCTCTATTTAAGTGCACGACAATGTTTCAGTTTATTTCGGTCGTAGCCTCAGCAGTTCATTTCAATAATAAATGTGAAAAATAAACTATTGAACTATAGTATACGATGTTGAACTAAATCTTTTAATACGTCTTCACGTATTACGATTGTATTTCAATTTTCTTCATTCATATAGTGGCGAGAATTTTCATATTTTCAATTAATTTTGAAAGATTTCTCAAAAGAATCTGATAATATGTGACACGCTGCCACTTTTCACAGCTCACTGGCCACTTGTCTCAGTCTCAGTTTGACTCTGGTAGTAAATGCTACATAAAAGAAATAACTCTTATTGTATTTGAACATTTGACAAATGTGGAAGAAAAAAATAAACTCTTATTTTCCGTCATTGAGCACAGAAGAATATGATTGGGTTCGAAATCCCTTCATAAAATTCCATCTAATATTGGTCTGAAAATATGTGAAGAAGAGGCATTGACATCTATATCCATGATCACAGACTTAAAATAAAATATGCTGTGTTGAGTTACCTATTGATACATTTTGGGTTGCTATTATAGGAGAATACCCCTCAGTAGCAAAAAAAAAAAGCTTTATCCGATTTGATGCAGTTTTCCATATCATATTTATGTGAGTTGGGATTTTCAACCTTCAGTAACATCAAAAAAAGAAAGAGTCTCTATTGCATTGAAGAAGAAATAAGGGTTTGTCTTTCTCGAATACGTCCCAATATTGAAAACGTTTCCAAAAAAACATCAAGCGCATGTTTCTTATTGATAACCTTGCTTCATATATTGAATAAAAAGTAAGTACGTGCACTTTTTCTGTATTTTTAATTATCTATATATAACTTTACAGTTTATGCTATGCTAATATGTATAAAGTCCCTTTTGAATAAATTTTAGAATTTATGCACAAAGTCCACCAAAATATTTTGACTTCTTGTAAGGTGCGCCGTGAGTAAAAAAAAAAAGTTTGGGAACCATAGGACTAGACCCTATGACTGAAACAAGTGAAAGATAAAAGATACACAGGTCAATTATTTTATATTCATTTCTCTATATGACAGAACCGGTAAAGCGCTGGAAAAAAATGTTTTCAGAACCAATTGAATCCAATTTCCTTTTACACTATTACGCTACCAATTACACTTTTACACTACCAATTTATTTATTTATTCATTCATTTATTATCTATTTATTCTCCATCACACCCTCTCAGCCAAGGTCTAGGGCAAGCCCCCCCGACTTGTTAAGTATCAGTTAATTTCTTTGTCAAAAGTACAGTAGGTCAAGTTGTCGCGGTCTTTCCTTAATATGACATTTTTAAGTGTGGCAATGACATGCCTTGTAAAGTCACTTCCTTTTTCTATGACTTTTATATTAGCCATGTATGGGAACAAAAGTTTCTAGAAAATAATGCAAGTCAACACAGATTTTTGTAGGTACAATTACGAAGAATATTATATCACTCACAAGTCTTCTATGATTTTTCTCTCTTTCTTTCCTATCATGTTTACTTTTCTTTCACTCTCTTCTTTCTGTTTCAGTTTTGTCTTGCCCAGTCTCTCCAATCCGCCTTTTCTTTCTTTCTTTCTTTCTTTCTTTCTTTCTTTCTTTCTTTCTTTCTTTCTCTCTCTCTCTCTCTCTATCTCTCTCTCTCTCTCTCTCTCTCTCTCTCTCTCTCTCTCTCTCTCTCTTTCATTTTGTTCTTTCTCTGTCTCATCTTTAATCTTCTACATTCACTTATATCATTATTACACTCGGCTGTTTCTTCAATTCATTCGTTTATTCAATTTTCGTTCTTTTCTTCTATTAAACACTCCATTCTCCAATTACTGGCCATAACTATAAATGGGCATACATGCCCATATTTATTTGTATGCACGCATGTATGTATGTATGTATGTATGTATGTATGTATGTATGTATGTATGTATGTGTATCTATCTATCTATCTATTTATCTATCTATCTATCTATCTATCTATCTATCTATCTATCTATCTATCTGTCTGTCTGTCTGTCTGTCTGTCTGTCTGTCTGTCTCTCTCTCTCTCTCTCTCTTTACGCACACACACACACACACACACACACACACACACACACACACACACACACACACACACACACACACACACATATATATATATATATATATATGCATGTGCTATCAAACGCGTGCGTTTGTGCTTTTGTGCGTGTTTGTACGCATGTAAATATATACACATATATGTGTATATATTATAGTGTGTGTGTGTGAATGTGTACATGAGCGTGTAAAGACTGGAGATTTGTGTATAAATAAGGTTTAAAAGAAGGGGAGAGATACAGAAATGAGAAACGAATGAGGGGATGAGGGAGAGAGAGAGAGAGAGAAGATAAAAGGGATATTAGATGTAGAAGGGGTAAATACGGATGACATACATATATATATATACGTGTATACATACGTACGTGCATACATACATGCATATGTACGTACGTATATACATATATACATTTCATATATATATATATATAGTTACATATATGCCTGGCAGAGACTAATTATGATGCACCCTGTGGAGTATGTATGAGACTTATTACCGGGGGGGGGGGGGCACACACACACACACGCACGCACACACACACACGCACACACACACGCACACACATGCACACATACATTGCACACATGCATGTTGTCACCTTCATTAATGGCTCTCTCTTTCTCTCTTTCTTTCTCTCTTTCTTTCTCTCACTTCTTGTCACATCTAATGTCACTTTCATCTCCTTACCATTTCCCATAATCCCCCATTCATTTCCTGACCCTATATATTTATACCCGTCTACTTCTCCCTTCCTCTTTTCTCAAATTCTATTTCCTCACCAGTCTCCACTTTGAACCTTGGTTTATATCATTCTTTGCCTTTATTAAACTGAACTCAACATAATGTATAGCCACTTACTACTCTATGAAAGTGGAGGCGCAATGGCCCAGTGGTTAGGGCAGCGGACTCGCGGTCATAGGATCGCGGTTTCGATTCCCAGACCGGGCGTTGTGAGTGTTTATTGAGCGAAAACACCTAAAGCTCCACGAGGCTCCGGCAGGGAATGGTGGCGAACCCTGCTGTACTCTTTGACCACAACTTTCTCTCACTCTTACTTCCTGTTTCTGTTGTGCTTGTAATTCAAAGGGCCAGCCTTGTCACACTGTGTCACGCTGAATATCTCCGAGAACTACGTTAAGGGTACACGTGTCTGTGGAGTGCTCAGCCACTTGCACGTTAAATTCACGAGCAGGCTGTTCCGTTGATTGGATCAAGTGGAACCCTCGACGTCGTAAGCGACGGAGTGCCAACAACAACTCTATGAAAGGCTCTGCGTTCATATCCTACACGTTGTTAGTTCGTAACAAGTGAAGGCGTGTAGCTTAGTCATTAGGATATTCGGTTTATGATCGTGAGTTCGATTCCCGGCGGTGCATTGTGTCTCTGAGCAAGACGCTTTATTTTTCCGTTGCCCCAGTTCACTCAACAGGCAAAAATGAGCAATACCTATAATTCAAAGGGCCAGCCTGACCACATTCTGTGTCACGCTGAATCTCCTTGAGAACTGCGTTAAGGGTATGCGTGTCTGTGGAGTGCTCAGCCACTTACACGTTAATTTCACAATCGGATCAACTGGGACCCTCACCGTTGTAACCGACAGAATGCCGGTTCTTATCTAGTTTTAGTCACCACGGTTAAGGCCAGATCAGGGTGTCTCCTATAAATGTTCGTTAATAATTGTTATGTAGATGGCCTATACCGGCTAGGGAAACAGAAACTGTATCGCGGTTTCGATTCTCAGATAAATTTAATTCCTCTCTTTCAATTCATTCACATCGCTAACTTCATTAATGCATTAATGCTACATTATCGAAATTGTTCTCTCTTAAGAAGAGACTTATGATTCGTCGGAATAAACTCGTTTATGACTTTGAGGTTAAGAAGCTCACTTGAAACCATGTGATTTCGGGTTCAGTTTCATTGCACAGCACTTTGGACCAGTGTCTTCTATTATAACCCCAGGCGAGCCAATGCTTTGTGAGTGAATATGGAAGATAGAAAGAGAGTGAAGCCTATAGTATATACATGTATGTGTGTCTTTGTGTTTGTGTTTATCTTCTCACACCGCTTCACATCTGTTGTTGGTTTATTTGTGTCACCGTAACTTAGCGGTTCGACAAAAGTCACTGATGGAATATGCATCAGATTTTTAAAAATAAGTACTGGGGTTGATCGGCTCGACTAAATCCTTCAAAGTGGTACTCAACCATGGTCGTAGTCTAACGACTGAAACAAGTAAAAGGCAAAAGAAAGATATTACTGGTATTTAGTTTATTAATGCGAAAGAAATAAGAAGCTGAACAGAGATAGGGCAAAGCAGCGGCAATGCACAGCTGTCTATTGTTAACGACAGATGAATGGATATAAGCTTCTGCATAACTGCTTGACCGACCCAATATAGCAGCTAAGCTTCCATAAGCAAATTTCCTATGGTAAGTTTTAAATGGGAACTACTACGTATTTTGGGAACAAAAGCCTAGAACAACATCTACTACTGTAAAAAACACAAAAAAAAGGATGACCATCCCTCGTAATTTTTTTTGTTTCATTCGTTTTTGTCTGTCTTTTCTTTTCTCTTTTGCTTAATGCATATGCGTGTATGTAAGTATGTGTGTATGTATGTATGCATACATGTATGTATGCATGTATGTATGCATACATGTATGTATGCATGTATGTATGTATGTGTGTGTGTATGCATGCATACATGTATGTCTGTATGTATGCATGTATGTATGTATGTATGTATGTATGTATGTATGTATGTATGTAAGCATGTCTGTATGCATGTGCATGTGTGTACGTGCGTGCGTATGTACGTGTCTTTGAAAATATGCCATCATCAAAAGAAATCGCCAATCCGGTTCCAGTTCCTGTTTCACTTTAAATTATATAGAGAGGAAGAGGGCCAGCACCCCAACCTTTGCAATAGCTGCAAGACTAGTGAGGTCGATGCAGTTGATATTTAGTTTGAAGGTTTGCAAGCTGACACCGATATGAAAGTCTTGAGCATGGAGTCAGTCCCTGATGGTTTTAGTTTTGGAGATAAATGATTGAGGGATGTGTGTAGCGCACGTTTTGCGAGTGAGGGGAAAGAAAGTCGGGATGATGAAAGCAAGTGAAATGGCTGGGCTAAGATGGATTGGTTCATAGCTAGCTAATTAAGTGTAGCAGGAAATGTTTTTGCAGAACAGATTAACAGAACAGATGTTGGCTTTGAAGGAAAACTTCCCGATCAGGCGGATGTCCTTGTTTGGATGCGGACGAGATTGTTACTGCGTAACTGCCAATCCATCGCAGATATGAAAGCACTGCTACATTGTGAATCGTTGTTTAGTCCCAGGTCAATTCTGATAGAAAATACCTATTTATGTTCTTATAAAGGAAGAAAAAGAAAATGGAGATTGGGAAGTTAATAATTGTTTATTATTAACAGCAAATTAATCATCATCACTTACAGCTGTTTCAATTAATACTCAGTATATATTAAGTAAGTATTAAATTGATATGACCTGAGCATAATATCTTCAGAGGGTAAAAATATACCCTTGGATGTTTTATATGTGTTTATGGATTCATTATAGCAGACTATAAAGAATCCATAAACACAGATAAAACATTAATGCTATAATGAATTCATAAACACATATAAAACATCCAAGGGTATATTTTTTCCCCTCAGAAGATATTATGCTCAGGTCATATAAATTTAATATTTACTTAATATTTACTGAGTATTAATTGAAACAGCTGTAAGTGATGATGATTAATTTGCTGTTGATAATAAGCAAATATTAACTTCCCAATCTCCATTTTCTTTTTCTTGAACGCGACGCATCCATTTTCAAGTACACACACACACACACACACACACACACACACACACACACACACACACACACACACACACACACACACATACAAATACATACATATGTATTTGTATGTGTGTGTGTGTATTCTTTTTCTTTTTACTTGTTTCAGTCATTTGACTGCGACCATGCTGGAGCACAGCTTTAAAGGGTTTTTTAGTTGAAGAAATCTACCCCAGGATTTATTCTTTGTAAGCCTAGTACTTGTTCTATCGTTCTCTTTTACCGAATCGCTAAGTTACGGGGACGTAAACACACCAATATATATGACTAACTATATAAATGACTAACTACATGGTTGCTAATAATAAATTACAAATTTTTATTTAGCCTGTCGGCTAAATGCAGCATCCATGATTTTTCAATCACTTTTAACTAAATCATTAACGACCGATCGTTTCCTCGCATGTAGTGCCAGTCGATATTTGCTACTGACGAAGATCAAAGAAGCAGAATTATATTTTAGTAATGCCGGACGATTTTCATCTGCTGCTGACATATTTCTCTATATGATAACGCTATACGTTCTTAAGAGACATGCTTTCTCGATGCAAGTACTAGTTTTGTAGGTTTTCAATAATACATTTGTATTAAGTTTGATACACAGACTGCTTTTGTCCAATGTGTTATTTCTTTTTTAAAGATGGTAGCTAGTGTATGAGGATATGAGGGAAATTTGGTTGTTATTTCTGATAAGTCGACCGACTGCATTGAGGTTTCTCTGTTCTCTAGTAATATGGTTCGTTCTTATGCTTTGTAAACGGTCTACAACGAATTAGAGTATTTTTTAGCGTCGCAAAGGAAAACTAGCATTCAAGGCATTTCCTTTCTTTGTAGTCTTATGAAGATCATAAACGTCACAAGATTCCTATTATTTTAGAACTGAATACATTGCGACTCCATACGAATCAATATTTAGATAGGAAATTCTTAAACCACACAATCTACCACCCACTTTCAATATCCTGCTAAAGTTTCTTTGCGCTGCTGACGTCGTAGAGAAATGCAAAAATACAACCAGTTCCTACTTCCGGTTTCCTATATCTTTGTAAGAAAGAGCATTATATTACACATATACTTAAAAGCAGAGTATGCCGAGGAAACACACTCCCTTCATGTCAAACATTTTCCAAACAAATGAATAGAAATAAGTGAAAAAAGGAACAGTCTGTTCTAACATACAGCTGTGTGGTTTTGGGTCAAGAAGTCAATGAATAATATAGTGATAACGTCACCCACACCCAGTCTATCTATCTATCTATCTATCTATCTATCTATCTATCTATCTATCTATCTATCTATCTATCCGTCTGTCTGTCTGTGTTTGTGCGTCTATCTATCTATCTATCTATCTATCTATCTATCTATCTATCTATCTATCTATCTATCTATCTGTCTATCTGTCTGTCTGTCTGTCTGTCTGTATGTGTTTGTGCGTCTATCTATCTATCTATCTATCTATCTATCTATCTATCTATCTATCTATCTATCTATCTATCTATCTATCAAACTATCTAAACAAAACTTAATGAAACGGCCACTTAAGAAACAGTAGAAAAATGTTTAAGGCCCATAGTTAAGAAATTAGAAGAGGTACTTAGAACTGGCATCGCATCCAACGTACTGGCGGCAAGGTTGGCTCTCGACCAACACTTCAACGCCAAACACGAAGGATGCGTTGTCAAAGCTAGGATGCGTGCTCTGAGGAACGAAGGAGTTGGAGCCGCCCAAGAGGCCCGAGTGGCAGAGGCGCAACGAGGCAACAAAGCCACTTTTAGGTCTCTGACAGATGAGCAGGGGCGCGAACTACTCGAGCCTGAAAGGATGCGTGAGGCCTTTCAACAACAATTTGCCCGACTGTTCGGGACAACTGGTGGGTCAGAACGCAGAGTGGACTTTAGTGCCTACCTGCATAGCCTGCCACGACTCTCAGCAAGAGAGGCGGAGTGTTGTGAAAGACCCATTACAGCCGCGGACGTACGGGATGCGATGGCTGGCTGCGCGGGAGACAAGTCACCAGGCGTGGCTGGTCTGCCCTACGGACTTTATTGTCACATGCCAGATTTGTTTGGAGGCGCCTTGGCAGCTGTCTACTGCAACTGGCAGCAAACAGGAGTAACCCCGTTTCTGTAAAGCGAGGAGCGGTGGCACTGCTAAAGAAAGATCCAAACAAGGGGAACGTCATAGATAACTTCAGGTTCATCAATCTGCTCAATGCAGATTTGAAGATTTTGGCTAATGTGTTAGCCGAGAGGTTGGCGCTTGTCATCGAGAAACTGGTCAACAAGGTGCAAATGTGCGCCGTGTATGGTAGGCGTATCCATGACAACTTCCATCTGATGCGCTACATCATAGACAGGGTAGTTAAGGAATCTGGCATGGGTGGGGCGCTGATCAATTTGGATCAATCAAAAGCTTTTGATAGAGTAGACCATCACTACTTGGAGGCTGTCCTTAGAGCGGCTGGTTTCGGTTCCGTCTTCTGCGGTTGGATCGCTGCTCTATACAGCGGCATCTGCTCGGTAGTTCGCGTAAATGGTCATCTGTCCAGACCATTTAACATCACGCATTCGGTTCGTCAAGGATGCCCCCTCTCGTCGCTTCTGTACGTATTGACTCTAAGCCACTATTGCGGAAGCTGGTGACGCTGAGGGGCATCCCGCGAGAGCTGGGATGCGGGAGGAGCGTGTCAGTATACGCGGACGACGTCACCATGATAGTGTCGAGCCATAGGCATATCGACCTGGTCGGTGTGACACTAAAAGAATACGAAGCGGTAACGGGAGAAAAAAATTAACCGGGAAAAGTCAGTGGGCTTACGGCTCGGCACCTGGAGAAGCAAGCCCATGTCGTCGAACAGCGTCTCCATCGTGGGACGCTGGATCGACGGACCGGTTAAATTGCCCGGAGTTTGGTTCGGCCCGGACCTCCAATTGGAGAAGAACTGGGACGAGATAACGAGTAGGGTGGCCACTCTCACCCAGCAATGGGCCCAGAGGAAGCTATCCCTAAAAGGTCGGGTGGAGGTGGCGAACGCGTACATCACATCCGTCATCGATTACCATCTGAACGTCGTGCCTTGTCCCGACTCTACCATCACCAAACTGGAACGCATACTCTTCCGCTTTTTGTGGAAGGGAAGCGTTCCTATGGTTAGGCGATCCATTTGCTGTCAACACACGCTAAATGGAGGGCTGGGCATGTGGTTGATGATGTGCAGACATGCGCTGAGACTGCGACATCTCTGCTGCTTCATAGACGACGGTGAACAGGTGTGGTCGCCGTTTGTGCGGCGCGTTTTCCCGCAGCTCATCTCTTTGGCTGAACTGCAGTCGTGGATCAAACAGAGACCGAGACTAGGCGAATTGCACCGCGAGTGCCACCTTGCTCTAAAGCATTTCTGCCGTCCGGGACCAAACTTGTGTAACTTCAGTTCCACAAAGGCGTTTTATAGAGGATTAGTGGAGGAGAGAGGTGCGACGACGTTCTTGGGCAGAATATGGGCGTCGACGGGGAACATCTGACCCACCTGTTCAGGACAACTTTCGGGACCTATGGACAATCACCAGAGATCCCTAGTCTGGCAGTGCTATCGAGAAGCATTGCCCGTTCGGGATAAGCTCTACAGGCACTGTTCGAGACACATCGGACCAACTTGCTCGAGATGAAGTCAGAGCGACGAAACCGTTCTGCACGCACTCGTGCAGTGTCCAACCATTTCTGACCTGTGGGCTTATGCCGAACGGCTGCTGTCACGTGTGGGACGAATTCGGTTGTTGACCAAGTCTATCGTGAAAATTGCTCCGCCACCTGTCCTTAACCGGGAAGGCAAGGCAGTCTTTATCGTACTAGTGGCCACGGTGAAAGAATGCGTGTGGTAGGCTCGAGCGAAAGGTTTAGAGACAAACACTTTCCTCTCTGGTGGTCAATCGCTCATCAACTTTTTCAAGTACCACTTGAAAAGGAAGGTGAGAATAGAGAGGCCAGTTTTGTCTCGTGAAAGTTTACATAAAAAGGTGGGTAAATGTAACAAAGAAGGTACTCGCCAATGACGAAACCACTTTGAGCATGATCCTGTAAATCGAAAACAAAAAAAAAAGAAGAGAGAGAGAGAGAGAGAGAGAGGGAGAGAGAGAGAGAGAGAGAGAGAGAGAGAGAGAGAGAGAGAGAGAGAGAGAGACAGCACTTTGCTCTCATTTGTTTTTTCCGTCCCTGCCTGAGGTTACCGTGGTCTTTTTCGTAGGCTTTTCTTTCCACGGATAAACCTAATCTGTTTTTACCTTTTATTATTCTCTGTGATACACGATCCTTCTTGATCGGCTTTTACTTTTTTTTTTTACACGATCCCTTTTGATCGGAAATTTATTTTCTCCTTTTTTTTTCGAAAAGAAAAGTTCTACATTGTATTTTGTCCCCTCTGTGTTCGGCCCTGTGTGGCTAATAAAGAAACTTATCTGTCTATCTATCCGTCTGTCTGTGCTCGTGCGCCTATCTATCTATCTATCTATCTATCTATCTATCTATCTATCTATCTACCTACCTATCTATCTATCTATCTATCTATCTCTATCTATCTATCTATGCATGCGTGTACGTCTATTATGCTTACTCTGATTGTATGTGTGTGCGCGCCCGCACTTACACATTCCATCCTGTGTATCGACAGTTTATCTGGCTTAGTTTATCCGTCGTCAAATTTCTCAGATGGTGTCCACAAGGACACGAGACAAATTTAATAAACAGGGGTTTTCTACTAGCAATGGAAACCAGTTAGCTGACTCAGCTTGCAGAGAGTCTGCAACCTAACACTACACAACGGCTACTACTGTCTTGGATAGATATTCCGATAAATCCCTGTATTTTCCCACGTACCTCTACACTGAGGTTACTGTCACCCTTTTCTGTGATAAGCCTAAAGGGGTGGAGATACGTCACATGGCATATAATAGAGCATAAGCGCCCCCCCCCTAGAAGTCTTGTAATGACTTTTCTGTTATATCTCTTCAGATCACCTCATTGGAATGTCACCTCTCCTGTCGTTCAGTAGAGTCATGTGTTATTCTATTATTTATATTGTAATTGTTGTTGTTGAAGTAGAAATGGAGGGAATAGGGGCGATGATGAGTGATGCTGCCTTTGTTTGCTCTTGTGCTGTTTCCATTTTTTTGTTGTTGCTGTTGTTCTCTTCTAATTGTTATTTTCTTGCTATTTTAAAATAACAAGAAAAATTGTTCATTTTGTTCTCTGTCATTCACTACACTTTTCATTATTGTTACCATTATATTCGATTCAGCAGCTACTATCATTGTTTCTTTGTTCAGGCTGTTTCATACCCACTCATACCAAGGTCAGCTTTGCTTCGCATCCTCTCGGGGCGGAGTCCTTAAAATAAAGGCGCAGGAGTCGATTTTAATCAAGTAAACTCCCCTCCTTAGTTTCTGGCCCTGTCCCAAAATTTGAAACCGTCATCATCATCATCATAATCATCATCATCATCATCATCATCCTCCTCCTCCTCATCATCATCAGCAACAGCAGCGAGCTTGCAGAATTGTCAGGACACCGGGCAAAATGCTTAACGGTATTTCGTCTGCCGCTACGTTCTGAGTTCAAATTCTGCCGAGGTCGACTTTGCCTTTCATCCATTCGGAGTTGATAAATTAAGTACCAGTGAAACACTGGGGTAGATGTAATCGACTAAATTTCAGGCCTTGTGCCTTTAGTAGATAGGATTATTATTATAATTGAGTGAGAGAGCAATACATGCAATCAAATTGGCACTGGGGTACAAATATACGAAACCCAGTATACTCATCATTACTACCCGTCAGTTGTTTGACCTTAAACAGTAGAGCAAGTCTCTTAGTGGCTGACGATATGCGCATTTCTGATCACGAGCAGAAGTAGTGGGAGAGCATCATAGTCATGTGTTGAGGGGAATTCTTTGGAGTTTGGATGATTCACCTCTGGAAACATGGGTGTTCATTCAACATCCTTAAACAACCTTTATTCAGGGACCTTTTGAGCGGGATGGGCTACTCAACATGAAGAAACTTCTAACTGGGCCACACCTGCAAGGTCGTGCGCTGATTATCTTGATACGAGATCACCATGTCGCCCACATATGGTTGTGGTGCATGTACCTGGTGTACCCTTATCAGACGGGTAGTCATAATGGGTATACTGAGCTTCGTATATTTTACCCCAGTGTCAATGTGATGGTATGTACTGGTCTCTCACTTAATAATAATAATAATAATAATAATAATAATAATAATTATTATTATTGCTTCAAATTTTTACCACAAGGGCAACTTGATGGAGGTGATTAAGTCGATTACATCTACCCCAGTTCGTAACTGGTACTTATTTAATCGACCCCAAAAGGATCAAAGCTAATGTCAAACCTCGGCGGAATTTGAACTCAGAACATAGCAACGGGTGAAGTACCGCTAAGCATTTCGCCCGGCGCACTAGCGATTCTGCCAGTTCGCCGCCTTAATAGCAACAACAACAACAACAACAACAACAACAACAACAACAACAACAACAACAACAACAATAATAATAATAATAATAATAATAATGATCTCTTCTGTATTTGCCATGAAGTCGAGAGATGCGGAAACACTGCGAGAACAAATTGCAAAAATGGCACGAGAGTTTAGTGTCGAGAAGTTGATATCACAAGCAGGCTGGATTCGAATATGAGGAAATCTATTGTGATGATCATGCTGTCGCATACTTCTTTTGACCGGGAAATGCGGGCAGTTTTCCTCTGTTTGGTGATTATGACAAAAAAGACCGTATGGGGGACAAGGCTAAAAGAAACTGAGGACTGACGCTTTTCTTCTTTTGTCAAGGCCTTATCAACTTCAAGTTCCACGCAAATAATGAGCAGCTGTTATTCAGTAAATATACCGAAGAAGAAGAGTGGTGCTGATTGGAGAGAATAGTTCGGATTAATAGGTTCACACTCAGCATGTGCCGCTAGGTTAGGGAAAGGTAGTTAGAGTAATCCTTGGATATATGGGGTTCATTTATTGACCCTAAATATATGTATATATTTTAAAATGTTCTCTTGTTCGATTCAATATCTCCTCTTAGCAATTGTTTAAAATCTGTTCTTGCAATCTTCCCTTGTCTGTCATCCTTGAGTCAAATGAAGAAACGATCGTGATCATCAACATCATCATCATTATTGTCACCACCACCACCACCACCACCACCACCAACAACAACAACAACAACACCACCACCACCACTACCACTACCACTACCACTGACGCTGCCATCACCAGTACCATCGCCACCACCACAAGCGCCACACATTGCCATGACTACCACCACTACAACCATTACGACGATGACGACGACGACGACCACCACCACCACCATCACCACAGCCATCGTCACAGCCACCATCACTGATGCTGATGTCTACGCCGTCACCGCCACCACCGTCGTCTTCATCATTACCATTGTTGCTAAAAAAAGACATTGATTGTAAAACAAAATCGAAAAAATAAAAACACTATATCAACTTCACTCTTTCTTATTACTGACGACGACTAAAAGCAAATATCTCATTACTCACAAAAAAATTTAAAAACCAAAGAATGAAAGAAAAATATCCTTCCCTGATACTAGTTATCAGAAGAAAAGAACTTCGGCAAACAACTGGGGGTTTGAAATATCCGTTCTATAGGTTAGCAGCTGCATCCCCATCGGCATATGTGTGTGTTCATATGGATTTATTAAAAGAAATTTTCATGTAAACTGAATGTACTAAATGAAATCTTCGTGCATGTATGTATGTATGTATGTATGTATGTATGTATGTATGTATGTATGTATGTCATTATTCAGTTTATTTCAAGATTTTTTGCCAATAGAGAAAGAACCGGTTTCTAACCAAGATCCAAGGTTCCTTCATTGGAATTTCAACATCAACAACAGTATTTTTGTTTGTATGTATGTATGTATGTATGTATGTATGTACGTGCAGATTTGTTTGTTTTATGTATGTATTCTCATGCATATAGTTGCATATCTAGACATGCTCATATATATTTAAATGATAAACTTCTGGAAAGTTTTACAGATTTTTACAGTTCCAGTGATGGATTGGACCTGTAGTCTTCTAATTAGCTTTCTCCTTTCTGGTTTTGAGAAGCCTAATTTCTCAAGATTGGTATTTAGGCAGTGTGTTACACATCCCAGTGCCCCAATAATTACAGGTATAAACCTGAACTAGTAATCTGGATAGAGTAACTGCAGATTTATGCAGTTCAGCATAGATGTTCTCTTTTTCACTGATCTTCAGCTTTATGTTAACATCTGCTGGGCAGCTAATTTCCACAACTGTGCACAGTTTCTCTTCTCTATCCCAAATCATTATATCAGGTCTGTTGTGATTAGATTTTACTGAGGTCTTCACTGGTACATTCCACCAATATTTCTTTTTCATTATGAGTGGCTATGGCTTCTACCATATTGTGGGCCTTATTTCTTTGTCCTCGGGATTATCCTTTCATGAGATTTCATTATAGAGTGTCCTGTCCTAGCTACAACGTCATGTCTCATTGCTAGATAATACCGTGATGACATTTTCGGACAACTGCTTATGATATGGGTGATGTCTTCAGTGTGAACTCCACAAAGTCTGCATCAGTTGTCACATTTTTCTGTTTTTCTTGCATCTCTATCCGTTTTGTCCATCAGGTACTTGGTTGATATTTCCTGTTCCCGGATTGCAAACGCATACCCTTCAAAGTGAAAGGCAGTAATCTGGCTATTCGTCCATGATAGACTGCTTTGATGATCGATGTTACTATCATCACGGAGCTTTCTACTAACATATCCATGCATAGTCTTCTGCTCATACAGGCTTATTCTTTCATCTGCTGATACGTTGCAGTAGAGTCGCGCAACTTCTTTGGGCATGTATTCTAGGTTTTCAGATAAAGAGTGTTGCTCAAGGAGCTGCCTTCCAAGTCTTATGATGTTATCAGCCTCACGTATGCAAACTTGGTCAAGGGATGCACTTCGACGCTTGGTAGTTAATGTATGTATGTATGTATGTCATTATTCAGTTTTATTTCAAGATTTCTTGTCAATAGAGAAAGAGTCGGTTTCTAACCTAGATCCAAGGCTCTTTCATTGGAATTTCAATATCAACAGGGTGTGAATGAATGTATGTATGTATGTATGTATGTATGTATGTATGTATGTATGTATGTGTTTGCACAGCATAAAATGCTAGGTTATTTTGTACAATCTAACACCATATTTTCCTTATTATGGTTAGTTTCGACGCAAAACAGCACAACGGGATCAGATTTACTAAGAGTGAAAATGAAACTGTGGATGTGAAGTGAATGGTATGTAACATTCTGTGGTTTATGCCTCTCCACTGCCCTCAATAAATTATTCCTTAGATCGGTACAATGATACTCTCGTAAAATTTATAGCTGGTTTAATTGACTTCAGTACATTGGTAATGATTATTTTATTATCCCTAACTGGGTTTGAACTGAGAACACACACACACTCACACACATATAAAAAAAAAATTTTTTAAAACAGATCTGAATACATGTCAAATGGTAGACTGGAGGTGTTGATCTAATGGGCATCCTTCGACTTTTTCTATCTGAAGTCTTTTTAACCTAATGTTTATACGCTATTATTTGCAGCTTTATTTGCTTCGAAATTTCACCGATCCTAAAAGCTAAATGTTTCTTTTTATGACTTACTCAGAGAGAAAAAAGCAGCGGTCTTATCCTTTATTTGCAAGACTTACGATACTAGTCGACAGAAAGGGAGGACATGGGTTATCTTCTGACTGTAGTTCTTGTCTGAGTGCTCGCAAAAGCATATAAGAGCCCAGTGGTAGTGTTAAACTGAGCTACAGATTATGTCTACCATCCGAAATAAATCTAAAACATAACACAAAATCTGCCACCTAAACTTTAATTTTATATGAAGATTTTCACATCGAGTATTATCTCCGGCAAATTTAGTCATTCCCGGTATTTCTATTTATAACAATTAAGTGGTCATGAGTATTGTTCTACAAGTGTCACATGGAAGGTTGCTACAATACTTCAGCAATTACATAGAAATGCTCATTTTAAGGATTAAGTATTAAAAACTTGTAAGTTATTGTTGTTGGAGGTGACACAGATTATTTTACATTTTCTACTTTGCTCATTTTATTATTTGTAGCGGTTTCAAGGCGGCGAGGTAGCAGATTCGTTAGCACACCGGGCAAAATGCTTAGCGGCATTTCGTCCGTCATTACGTTTTGAGTTCAAATTCCGCCGAAGTCGACTTTGCCTTTCATCCTGTCGAGGTCGATGAAATAAGTACCAGTTACGCACTGGGTCGATGTAATCGACTAGTCCCCTGCCTCCAAATTTCAGGCCTTGTGCTTTCAGTAGAAACGATTATCTGTAGCGGTTTCATTTTAATTATTTATTGTCAGGGGCTACACACGGTGACTAATTCCTGACATAAGTACACAACCTTACATTTTTGGGAAGCAATATATTGGATTGAGTCAAATTCATTATTTCAATAGTACATATATAGTCGACAGCGGAATGGAGATAAGGAAAAGATGAGCTCAACGGGTTTGAACTTGGGATGTAAAGAAACATAATCAATTAACAATTTGTTCACTGCTCTACCAATTTTTGCATTTATAGTATTTATGACCGCACACAGTAATTAGATCTTATATTATCTGATTTTAATTAACAAAACATCATGCCCCCCCCCCCCCCCCAAGAGAAAATTTGTTACTTTTATTCGATTTTACTGTCCAAAGTCACGCAAACCTGATATTAGTGGTGGCTTTCATCACAGCTAGATGAAAAAAGTAATTAAGTAATTTAATTAAAGCCTCCATAGTATTGGTTTAAAATTGTGGCACATGGTCTGCAATTTTGGGGGAGAGGTTAGTCGATTACATCGAGCCCAGTGCTCAAGTGGTACTTATTTTATCGATCTCGAAAGGATAAAAGGCAAAGTCGACCTCGGCGGAATTTGAACTCATAAAAATACTTGTATAGTATTAAACAGTATAAAGTGATGAATTGCAAAAACAGTCGTGAATTTGAATAAAACGCAGAATAGAATCAATGATTGCTCTGGGTTCTGAGTTCAATCACTTGTAGGTCGGTATAACCTTTCGTTATCTCGAAATTTATTCAGACAATTCGTCTACATAAATTAGTTTTAATAGATAATATTCAAGCCTAACAAATTTGTCGCTTTAGGCCATTTTCTAGAAATCTTTATGAAAATAAGTTCGAATGATTTCGCACACTTGTGTCTCTGAAACTGTACGCTTTCAATTATTTCTGTGTACATTCTCTCTCCTCCCCCTCCCTCTCTCTCTCGCTCTCTCTTTCTCTCTAAATTCTATTCCAGATTACAAATATTTCAATTTGTAACATGCAACCTGTAGAATCAATTACTTAAAAAAATGAAGAAAACTATAAAGCTTATACTTCCAAGTTTTATTAGTTTTATTCTTTTTTAAATCCGTTCTTTTTCCTCTTTACATGGAAGATTTCCATCACAAATGTAAAGAAATCTATTTACTAACATCAGTAAAGATGTACGAAACTGTTTCCAAATAGTTGTATTGTCGGTCATTCAAGTTAGTGTTAATAAAATAAATTCTATGTTATTAAATTCTCTAATGGAAAATAAGAAATCATATTAATAAAATGTAGTGTAATAGGCGGGTCAGCTTTGCCAAGCTTATTACTCTGAATGAGTCAGGTTGACCTAAGCCCAGAAATCGTAGAAAACTGAGTCACAGACGCCTCTAGCCGGGAGCTTACCACCAAGCTTATTGCACTCTCATAGATCAAATTTACGGATCTATTAAATCGATAGTTATTGATTTTAAGCATAAACATACATGCTCAGGCATACAGAGGAAGGTTTTCTGCATTTTACTTATCTATTTATATTAATGCAAGTAAAGGAGAAGTCTAGAACCGGAAATTCGGTCCAGGTGGCAAACTTGGCTGACTAGAAACCTTTCTCTTTTCCTCAATACTGACTTTTGCAATTGTTGTTAATTTTAATCGTATTAGTAATTAAAGATAATCCTTAATTACACGTACACACATGCTGATACATATATATTCATATATGTATGTATGTATATATATATATATATATATATATATATATATATAGAGAGAGAGAGAGAGAGAGAGAGGTTATGAGAGATACTGGTGTCAATAAGACACAAAGGTGTCAGATAATGCTGAGTAAGTGCTATGAACTCCAGTTAAGCTCCAGGTTCGGTGATTATGCGAATGAGGAGTCCAACGTAGGTCATATATCAGCATGCGTATATATATAAAAAATTTTCAGAAGGAGATAAAAATCCAAGGCTGTGAAAGATTTTAGAACATTTATAAATAGAAGGTCTTACAGCTGTTTCCGGGATATATAAAATATCCCGGAAACAGCTGTAAGACCTATTTATAAATGTTCTAAATTCTTTCACAGCCTTGGATTTTTATCTCATTCTGAAAATTTATATATATAAACGAAAAATAATTCGTAACATATCATAGAACAGGAATTAATTCATGTTATAAAATAAATAACATTAAATTTATTAGCACAAGGTTGAACGCAAATACATGCTCAAGGTTTCAAACAAATCAAGTAGATTAATAGAAAAGGTACTCATATGAGAGGACAAAATAAATGGTATTCCGCCCCACAAATGTCAAATTTCTCTTTTTCCCTACAGCATAGGAATTTATTCAAATAACCAACTTCATTGCATAATTTCTCGTGACGTTACCATCATCTCCTAGTCTGGATATATCTGTCTATATCTATCAATGATTTAGTTCTAATTAACTGTAAATAATTACCATGCGGTAAGTAGCGCCCACTGTTGAAAGCAGTGGGAGCAATGTATACGTAAAGCTGCAAGCGTTGCTAATGTTACATCCTCTCATGGACACGAAAAGGGCAATGAGTAACTTAACTTTTGGAGCACGCATTTTCAGCGTCTGCCGATTCACTCGCTTGGTTTTGTCATTGAGTCTACACAAAGCCTCCCATTAATGGTCAAGGAAGAAGGAGCAAGTGACATGGAGAGAGAGAGAATAAAGAGTTAGAGAGAGAGAGAAAGAGTAAGAGGGAGGGACAGAGAGAGAAAGAGTAAGAGAGAGAGAGAGAGAGATGGGGAGTGTCAATGAGGGAGCCTTATATCGACTCACGACCAGCTAGAAATATCAACTTAAATGTCTCTGAAATCAAGTCCTACTGTCTTACAAAAGAAAGAAATATTCGAAAATGTGGCCCTAGATACACCACGTTTAAAAAAGAGAACAAGATAGGATCTTCACGATAGGAATATCGTTGACTTGTTTAACCACGGCTGGCATGCAGTTAAACAAAACCAGCACCGCTAACAATGACAACAACGACTACCACAACAGCAACAAATTAACGCACGACTCTTTAACAAAAATACAGTATGAAGAGAAAATTATATGAAGTAACGAAAGCCAATTAACATATAGAGGCAGGTCTAAGAGACAGATTAATACTGCACACTGCTGATGAGAGCCATTGCGCTGAGACAAAGACTTTCCTGGTGAACCTCCAGTTCTCCATTTGCGAGTGTTCATAGTCAACATTAATGTGCTAAACCCTCTCTCTCTCTTCCTCTCTATCTCCCTTTCTCCCCCTCTCTCTTTCTCACACACGCACTATCGCTCAACACATCTGAGTATCAAATTTATTTTTGATAGCGAGAGCATTGACCATCACTTAGAAGTTTCATTATTGTTGGCTTTGTCGGACTGATACATACATACATACATACATACATACATACATACATACATGCATACATACATACATACATGCATACATGCATACACACATACATACATACATACATACATACATACATACATACATACATACATACGTATGTCATTGGAAGCTAAAACTTTGCAAATCCTTACACTGAATTTCTAGTTTCCAGCATTTGGTCGAATATTTAATTGTCTGAAGATCGTAAAGAAAAAAATCAGAAATGATTTCTGAAATTTCAGCTTACAATACATTATATTTTATTACTCTACTTTCCGTGTTGTGTGTTCTCTTTCTTTCATATTGTTTTCACGTAAGTGTTCACACACAACATCTGGTGATTGTATGTGTATGTGTGTGTTTATGTATATTTTTTTTTGTATGTGTGTGCCCGCATTCGTCATGCATGTGAGTGTCTGTATGTGTGTGGGGATTTGTGTGTTTGTGCGCGTTTGTGCGTTAATGCGGGTAGTATTTATATGTATTCGTGTGCGCGTGTGATATTATCTTAACTCCCACCGATTTTCGTAATTAACTTCTGATATTTACAACCTGCTAAGGTTAGAGCAAAGCTGGGTTTGGGTTTGAGTGAATTACGGTTAGGATAGGGACTAATATTAAGAGTGGATTAGAATTGGGACTAACTGTTGTTATGGAGTTGGTGGGGTGGGGTGGGGGTGGGGGTGGGGTGGGGGTCATTGTACAGTTTAAGCGTAGGTATGGGCTGACGAAATATTTCTTATATCAAGAATATACGACGAACACAGTAGAGCAATGAATGAACACTTTGCTAATTAAAAAGAAAAGAAAAATTTCCGCTACATTCTATATTCTCTTTTACTCTTTTACTAATTTATTAGTTTCACTCATTTGACTTCAGTCACACCGAGTCACCGCCTTGAAGGGTTTGGTTTAATCGATTTAAAACTAGTAACCTAGTACTTATTCTTTCGGCCTTTTTTGCTGAACCGCTTAGTTATGGGGTCGTAAACAAACCAACACCAGTTGTCAAATGGTATTAGGGAAGACAAATACAAGGACGCACACTCTCTCTGTCTCACGCACATACACACACACACACACAAACACACACACATACACATGCGCACGCACACACACACACAAACATACATACACACATACATACATACATACATACATACTTAAAAACATATATACATATATTCATAGTCATACATACATACATACATACATACATACATACATACATACATACATACATACATACGACGGACACCCACATAGTTTCCTTTCGCGAAATACATTCACAAGGCTCGGGGCTATTGCCCAAGACGCCATGCAGTGAGACTAAGCTCAAAGCATGGTGATTTAAACTCCTATTAATTATTATTATTATTATCATTGAGTGAGAGAGCAGTGCATGCCATCAAAGTGACACTGGGGTAAGATATACAAAGCCCAATATACCCATCATGACTACCCGTCTGATAAGGGTACACCAGGCACATGCATCACAACCATATGTGCATGACGTGGTGATCTCATATCAAGATAAACAGAGCATGACCTCGCAGGTGGGGCCCGGTTAGAATTTTTTTCAGGTTGAGTAGCCCATCCCACTCAAAAAGTCCCTGGATAAGGTTTGTTTAAGGATGTTGAGCAAAACACCCATGTTTCCAAAGGTGAATTATTCAAACTCCAAAGAACTCCTCTCAACACATGGCTATGATACTCCCCCATTATTATTATTATTATTATTATTATTATTATTATTATTATTATTATTATTATTATTATTATTATCATTATTATTATTATTATTATTATTATTATTATTATTATTATTATTATTATTATTATTATTATTATTATTATTATTATTCAGTAGTCTTATTACCGAGCGCATTTCTGTGTGCCTTGGGTATGTGCTATGGTTTGTTGTGGTGCTCTTATTTTTACTGTATTGAAAGTGTTTTACGTAGGATGTGTGCAGTGCCTAGTAGTGCTATTTTCTGTATGTTATATATACTTGTTATTCCTGATGTTTCTGTTATGAAATTGTCTGAATATTTTTTTATCATACCTAATGCGCCTAGTATGATAGGAATTGTTTTTGTTTTTAGACTCCACTTTCTATGTATCTTTATTTCCAGATCTTTGTATTTTAAAAGTTTCTCCGTTTCTTCTAGAGAAACATTGTAATCTGTTGGTATTGATACATCGATTAGAAAGCCTTTTTTTTTCTTGGTGATCTCTGACAACTATATCCAGCATATTGGCCTTAATTTCTCTATCTTTGTGTACTGGCATTATTATTATGGTATAGGTAGATGAGACGGGCATCGGCTATGACACGTTTCAGGGACTCCGAGATGAGTGAAAGGAAGAGAACAAGTAATCCTCTTGCAATCGAGTAGACTTCGCTAAAAGCATTAAATTAGACTGGCTGGCTAATTTAAGCCTATAATCCAAGAACAGAAACGGTCATTCCTATTGACTTCCACTCTAAATGTTTCTAATAAGACTTCCACTGATAAATTTCACTAATGAAGTTTTAATTGATCCACAGTTATACTGGCAGAAACTTGTCCAGCGTGCGGTCCAAATGAACACTATTTATACCATTAATCCTTGAAATCGACGGTTCTCAAACTGGCAAATACCAGCCCAACATACCGCCCAACTCCACCCCACTCCACCCACTCCACCCCACTCCACCCCACTCCACCCCACTCCACCCCACTCCACCCCACTCCACCCCACTCCACTCCACTCCACTCCACCCACCCCACCCCACCCCACCCCACCCCACCCCACTCCAAGAAAAACTTCGAAAAAATTTTTGCTCATTTTATTAATGAAAGGACAAAATGAAGTTGAGATCCATATAAATCTTCTTTCTTTGCAATGGAGTCGGGCAAATTTCAAAAATCAGTAAATAAATAAATAAATAAATAAATGAAAATAAAAACCATCTATCATCTTTTGTCTTTCATTTGTTTCAGTCATTTGGCTGCGGCCATGCTGGGGCACCGCCTTGACGGGTTTTTAGTCGAAAAAATTGACCACAAGACGTAATTGTTTTAAAGCCTAGTACTTATTCTATCGGTCTTCTTTTTTTTTTTTTTTGCTAAGCCGCTAAGTTACGGTTGTCAAGCGGTAGGAAGGCGGGGGGGGGGGACTATTACAGACACTGAGACATTCAAACATGCATTATATATATATATATTCTTTTATTCTTTTACTTGTTTCAGTCATTTCACTGCGGCCATGCTGGAGCACCGACTTAAAGGGTTTTAGTCGAAGAAATCGACCCCGAGAATAATTCTTTGTAAGCCTACTACTTATTCTATCGATCTCTTTTACCGAACCGCTAGGTTACGGAGACATAGACACACCAGCATCGGTTGTCGAGCAATGGCGTTGGGGGTACAAACACACACACACACACACACACAAATACGAATACAAATGCATATATATATATATATATACGACAGGCTTCTTTCAGTTTCCATCTACCAAATCCACTCACGAAGCTTTGGTAGACTCGAGGCTATAGTAGAAGACATTTGCCCAAAGTGCGACGCAGTGGGACTGAACCTGGAACCATGTGTTTGAGAAACAAGCTTCTTACCACACAGCCACGCTTGCACCATGTAAACTTAATTAAACACGACAGTTTGTCCACCTCACTTTCGATCCTTAGAGGCCTATTTCCCTATCAGAAGCACTACTCTAGACTCAAACTTCCTCTTTTTCACTCTTCACTAAAATGAACAAATAACTAAATAAATTAATAAAATATAACAATGTTACTGTAATCTGTTATATCTAGTAATAGTTTTTTTGCAGGAAAAATTAACAAATAAAAAATGCATAACAAAAAATTATTTGAAAAAATTTAAAATAAAAGCATTCCAATCAAAATATTAAGTGTGTTTTAGATAGATAGATAGATAGATAGATAGATAGATAGATAGATAGATAGATAGATAGATAGATAGATAGATAAATAGATAGGGGGACTGTTTATTCTTTCCATCTTCAACTGAGGCTTATGATGTTCAGTATCAGGATTTGATGAAAATATACATACACACACACACTCAGACTTGTATGTAAATATGTATGTATGTATGTATGTATGTATGTATGTATGTATGTATGTATGTATGTATGTATGTATGTATCTATCTATCTATCACGCTCTCTTTCTTTATATATATGTATATATATATATATATATATATATATATATATATATATATATACATATATGTATATGTATATCTATCTATCTATCTATCTATCTATCTATCTATCTATCTATCTATCTATCTATCTATCTATCTATCTATATATATATATATATAGAGAGAGAGAGAGAGAAAGAGAGAGATGCGCGCGTCCCATTCCTTTCCACTTAGATTTGTGTTGATGCATAACAAAAAAAAAAAAAATCAAAAATACTGTGGAATAATAAAAGTAAATGCTATATCATACAAATATCATACTATAAATACTATATTATTGCTAAAATTACTTGAAAGTCTATTTATAGCCCTACTCTTTAAAATCTCATTCAGATAACACCGTAAGTAAGCTGTAATTATAAACACTAAGTATATAGCATTATATACAGAATATAATTGTTCTTATAACACATAACATAAAATTCCATGTGTGAATATCAATATTCTTAAGAGAATTCTAAAGAGCCTGGTGCTTCTGAAAATAAACCAATATTCTGAAGAGAACTGTAGAGTGCGTATTAAGTAGATGTAATCTCTTGGCAATCCAAGGCCTCAACTCGGTATCGATTCTCGGTGGTTAGCATTCATGTAGTTATGTCACTGATATTATTTAGAAAGTTATAAGCGTCACACACGTTCTTATTTGCCCATAGTTGTAGGTCCGAAGCCTTGTGGTTATGTAAGAAATCGATACTCAACGGAAATCTATAGATTCTGATATCAAATTCGAAAACGAAATTCGATAAAAGATACACACTGATCTGCATCATGCAACATCAAATTTTGTACAGACCTTTATATTTTTATATGAAATTCTATTTTTATATCTGAACATATATGAAATACACATAGTATATTATTCTCTACCGATTTAGAGATATTAATACTAAAAATTTATATGACTTGAGTATATAAATTTATTTACACAGTTATATAATTTAATACGATTTTCCGTAGAGATCTATATTGTTTAATATGAAATTTTATCCGTACACCATGGTAAATAAAACGAAAGATAGTGGACGCTCAAAATTCTTATTCTAACTCTTTAATATTTAATGCTTCAGTCTGTCAGCCATAGAGTATAACCACGGCAGTTGTTAGCTGCACTTTGCTGGGGGGGGGGAGGTAGGTGCACATTCCACTTCATAATATCCTAGTGCTGATGAAGCCAGGAAAAAGAAATTGTTATAATGCAAACAGAACGTCTTTGTTTGGACGCTGTATTATAGCGAGAATTCTTTCTACATAGCTTACATGTATCTCGGAATCGCTAGTGTGTACGTGTCCCACGTACTACATAACAGCCTTGTGTACAGGTGCAATATTAGATAAGAGTTTAGCAGCACATTAGAACATATATTGCAGCAGCTTGCACAGGTAATTTCTGCGCAAATCAATCTCATCTATAGACAAGTAGACTACTACAGAATAGCATTACTATTATTGATATATTAATGTGTATCTCAATATAACCACATAAACATAGATAGATATGAACAAAACAAAAAAGAAAAGAAAAGAAAAGAAAAAGAGAAGAAACGAAAAGAACGAAAGAAACAAAGAAACAAAGAAACCAAGATAATTTGTATCGTCTGCTAGAAATTAAAAATTATAAACGCAAGAGATCGTTTTGGAAAGTGGTGGTGGTGGTGGTGGTGGTGACGGGAATGAATGAGTGTTACGACAAAAAGTGAAAAGGCAAATTAATAGCACATTTCAACTGAATAAATGTAGCAGTAAACTATCTTTAGGAAATTATCCCCTTAAAAATAAACGAAGTAAGAAAAATGTTTTTCGATTTTACTCTCCTATGTAAGTTTAGAAAACATAAACGATAACTACAGATACGAACATGCGTACACATATATAGGAAAAAGGAAAAACAAAACAAAACAAATGTAATATTTACCTTAAAAAGCACACCAACAATGGCTTTGTTGTCTATTTTAGAAGGATTAAAATCTTGGACGTTCAAAGCTCCGATACGCGGGAATGTAGCGTAGGATAGAGGGACAATAGTCAGTAATAAAAGACATTTGAGAAATTGGTTATCAGTGGGCATGTTGCGTGTATTAGATGACGGCTAAGCTGAAAGTACAGACTCATACAGTCTGAATGTGCAATATATAAGGCGGGATTCTACTTGAGCATAAGCCAATAGGAAAGTGGATAGGGGTTTATGATTTATTTTTAGTGTGTATGTGTGTGTGTGTGCGTGCGTATGTGCGTGCGTGCGTGTGTTTGTGTGTGTGTGTGTGTGTGTGTGTGTGCGTGCGTCTGCGCTGCGTGTGCATGCGTGCGTGTGTGCGTGTGTGCGTGTGTGCGTACGCGCGTATAAGTGTGCGTGCAGTGAATGTGAATCTATATGTGCTTGTCATTGTGTCTGTGTGTGCGAGCACGGGCATTCTTGCAAAATCATGCGCATGCGAACATACATACATACATATAAATATATGTGTGTGTGTTTATAATATATATATATATATATATATATATATATATACTCACACACACATTCAAATACATATATACTCATAAACATACACACTTACATATACATGTGTGTATGTGCGTGCGTTTATGTGTGTGTGTGTGTGTGTGTGTGTGGATACACACACACATATACCCGTCTACCACACTCACACATGTATACACGCACACACGCACACACACGCACACACTCACTAATACACTCACACACCATACAAGTGTCTATCTGTCTCGCTTACTGAAATAAATTTTGTCACCAGAGTATTAACTACATAACTATTTCAATTCTGCTTATAACTTTTTGAATGTTTTGTTTTTAAATTCCATCCAAGTCATTATATTGTAATTTCCTGGAATTTCAACTTGAAAACTGTGTACCACTCATTGGCATTACAGCCATTTTTTTCCTATTTTTGTCTTAATTAGGTTTTTACTTTCCGTGTTTATTCTCCAATTCAAACGCGTTCAAATTTAGTTGATGTGCCTATTATACTCATAAACACACATGCAGGCACAAATTCATATATACGAATATATATGTGTGCGTGTGTGTGCGTGCGTGCGTGCGTGCGTGTGTGTGTGTGTGTGTGAATGTATGCCTGTGTATGTATGTATGTCTGTATATATATGTGTGTATATATATATGTGTGTGTGTGCATGTGTGTTGTGTGTGCGTGTGTATGCATATACACACGGACACACACACACACACACACACATATATATATATACATACACACACACACACATATATATATATATATATGTATATGCACACATACATACTAATATATATGTACATAACACATGTATGAGTATTTATATGTATATATATATATATATATATATATGCATATATATGTATGTATGTATATATATATATATATATATGTATATATGTATGGACGTATGTATGTATACACATGCATATTTATTTGTAAAACAAATGATGTGTCTGTCCCATGTTGTGCAACAATATACTTTTCTATTACCATAGCAATTCAAAAGCATTTTGCTATATTTACGATATCGAGAAACTATTAAATCTATTACGACCTTTTTTTGTTATCCTTTTTAATTTATAATATATCTAATAATTTCCCAATATTTTAATTCATTCTAGTTGCTAAAACTGTTCGTCTGTTCGTCCATTCCGCTGTTTAATTAATATGGATCGTTGCAACAATATATACAATGAATGACATAGAACCACATAACGAAAGAAAAGAGACGAGTAACAAAAGCCAGAGGTATTGATTTTCGTGATTAAAAGTATCTATTAAAATATACTTCAGTCTTGTTCTCGTCAGTTAAGTGAACTGAGTCCCATAGAATAATGCAAAGTGTCTTGCCAACGAACTGTACTGAACGTTTGTACACCTGCAGCAGTGCAGGAACTGGAACAGTGTGTGTGTTTGCATGTGTGTATTTATGAGCTTATCTTTTTTATTGTTGATCTTTTACTAGTTTCAGTGATTGAACTGCGGCCATGTATGGGTACAGCCTTGAAAAGTTTGTCGAACAAATCGACCCCAATACTTAGAATAATGCATAAACACCCTTAGTATTTATTCCGTCTGTCTCTTTTGCCAAGCCGTAATGTTACGGGGACGTAAACAAACCAACACCAGTTATCAAGCAGGGGAGGGGAGCAAAAACATACACAAACACACACGCGCACACACCACACACACGCACACACACGCACACACACACACACACACACACACACACACACACACACACACACACACACACACACACACACGATTAGTTTCAGCACACTTCCAATTACCAAATTTACTCACAGGGTAGTGTTTGCCTGGAGCTGTAGCAGTGCAGTCAGACTGAACCCGAAATCACGTGGTTGTAAAGCGAGCATCTTAAACACAACGGTAGAATGTTCGAACCAAAGCTTCCACGGAATGTAAACACTCCCTAGACAAGCTTTAGTGTTCTGGAATAGGAAACAAAGATCCTTCAGTTTTGTGAGAATCGCATACCCATCAGATATAAAATATCGAAAGTCGCCCCCAACCCAAAGCAAACAAACAAGTTGTGTGGTTAAGAAGCTCGGGTTCAGTTTCGCTACGTAGAACCTTGGGTAAGTGTCATCTACTATAGCTCCAGGCCAACCAATACCTTGTGGGTGAATTTGGTAGACGAAAATTGCGTGGAAGCTCGTCGTATATGTACACACACACACACACACACACACACACACACACACACACACACACACACACACACACACACACACACACACACACACAAATATTTTTTGTTTGTTATATTTTCTATTTTAACTTCTTTCCGTCACTGGACTGCGGTTCATACTGGGACACACACATAGTAAATCTGAAACTGCTTTATTCCAAGATTAAAACAAAAAATTATTTTATATGAGATTTCGTTAATAAATAGACAAATGTTGAAAAAAAAAAAAATAAATAACGGTGATTTTAACTCACAGCATCCAATTATTAAACATTCATAATTGGAATGAATAAATAAAATTGAATATTAAGTATTTATGGAATTTTGATTTACTGTCGGGTGACATTTGGCCAACCTTGTATAAACGCACACACACATATGTATGCATGTATGTATGTATGTAAGTATGTATGTATCCACGCGACGGGTTTTTTGCTGTAGAAAACAATTGCCCGAGGTGCCACGCAGTGGGACTGAGACCAGAACCATGTAATTGTGAAGCAAACTTCTTAACATATCTGCCGTTTTTTTTATACATTTGTCCCTCCATCATTGCTTAACAATCGGAGTTGGGTTGTTTACATCTCGTAACTTAGCTATTTGGCAAAAGAGACCAACAGAATGAGTATCAGACTTTTAAAAAAATGCAAATACTTGGGACGATTTGATCGACAAAGCCCTTCAAGCCGGGACCCCGGCATGGTCGAAGTCCAATGACTGAAACAAGTGAAAGATAAGAATAGCCGGTAACTTTAAAATTGTTGTGCTCCAGTATGGCCATTGTACGGTGACTGAAAGCAGTGAAAGGATAAGAAAATATTGGTTTAAAATTTTGGCACAAGGCCAGAAATTTCAAAGGAGTGGGTAAGTCGATTACACCGACCCCAATACTCAACTGGTACTTATTTTATCGACTCCGAAAGGATGAAAATCAAAGCCGACCTCGGCGGAATTTGAACTTAGAATGTAAAGACGGACGAAATGCCACTAAGTATTTTGCCCAGCACGGTAACGATTCTGGCAGCCACCGCCTTCAAGAATAAGAAAATATTAGTTTCAAATTTTGGAACAAGGCCATCAAGTTTTGGGGTGGGGTAAGTCGATTATATCGACCCCAGTGCTCAACTGGTACTTATTTTATCAAATCCGAAGGTTGAAAAGCAAGTCGACCTTGGCGGAATTTGAACGTAAAGACGGACGAAATGCTGCTAAGCATTTTTTCCGGAACAGTTACGACTCTGCCAGCTCACCGCCTTGAAGAATAAGAAAATATTAAAATATGAAAATAAAAGAATATATTCCGCAAACTTCATCTGCAAGCAGAACAGATAAAAAATTTTGGTGTACAGAAATATTTCAGATGTCGAAAAATTATGAATTCATTAGATGTTGCTAGCTGTTTTTGTTGATATCAGTCATTATATTTATACAAAATTTAAAATCAGGAATGCAAATCACGATGAATTTAGAGCTTATCATTGCTAGAACGATGATGCAGAGTTCTTTTTAAATATGTGATTATGAAAGTGAATGTTAAAATGTAACATTTCTGCTCAATTTAACTGAAATAAATAATTCGTGGGTTATTTGAGATAAATCGAGCGGAAATGATTCTTCCAGGATAGCGTTTCCCAAAATGATTTCCGATAAACTTGGCGTTTTGTGAAAAATTCTAGTCGTTCCACAACGAAATAAGTTCGGAAACCACTGCTGGCCGTGTCATAATAAAAATAATTTATTTGTATATTTTCTTCTATTTTTCCACTATTTTCTTAATAATTATTATTATTGATTGTCTGCCGAAAATTTAGTTGTTTGGTTGCCTTGGATGAGAATAGTCAGAAAAACTATTTTTATTTTCTAATATTTCGAACTAAAATGACGGTGATTTGGTAGAAACGTCAGAGCATCGAATAGAAATTTTCATTACAGTATAGAGTTACTTTTCTCATATTCTGGGTTCAATTCCAACTGAGACCAATTTTGTTTTTACACTTTGGGGTTCGATAAATAAAGCACTTACATAATACTGAGATCAATATAATTCTATTATACCCCTTCTTCAAATTTGAATCATACCTATGTTAGAAATCAATATTTTAATTACAGAACTTGTTATTTAAATTAGAGAAAAAACCAATAAAGATTAGATAGTTTCTCAGTAAAATATTCCATTTGAGTGATGCTGTCGATGTTTAACCCCAAGTCAATCCTCAAAAGCTATGCATATGACCAAATGTATGATCAGCTATGAAAATGTATAACCAGCTATGAAAATTTCATAGAGTTTACAGTCACAGCATATTTAGCATCACATTAAAACCATGTTTCCTTTTAAGATAGTAAAGAGTGAGACTAAGCTGTTATTTCTAGTAAATAGTATGATCATAGTCTCTATGGCACAATTGGTTGGAATAGCGTAAATGATATTCGTAGTTTTCGTAGTGTATGAGATTCACAATAAGGATGCAGTTTATAGAAACATAATCTGGGTCTTTCCTTTGCCTTATTATCCTACAGCTGACATATGTGAACACCTGGCACATAGAGAGCGTATTAGAGGATGAGATGAAGAATGAAAATGTATTTCACGTACGCGAAGTAAGAGACCATTATCAGAATAACGAACGATTTCTGTAACGTAAAATGTTAACATTAATGTATACATACAATGTATATATATATATATATATATATATGTATACATTCTTTCATCCGCATGTGTGTGTGTGTCTGTGCGCGCGTGCGCGTGCATGCGCGTATGTGTGTGTGCGTGTGTGCACGCGCCCGCATGTGTAATACAATGGCGTGCAGAGGCAAATACACATATACACATATACACATAGGCATATATACATATGTACCCCCCCCCCCCACACACACACACTCACACACACTCACACACACTTCGCAAAATCTTGAGAGTTCCGCCCCTCAAAGATTAGTGTAAAGATTAAATATTTAAAACATAAAACGTCACGGATAAATATCAAATATCTTTTTAAAATAGCTTTTCGGATTTTAATTGTTTCCAAAACAAATTTAAATGAGATAGAGCAAGTATATTTGTTGAGATTTAAATGAGAATGAGTAAAAGAGAAGAAAGGAAGTTTAATATGGATGTTAAGTACCGAGTAATCTGATGAAATAGTAAGAATAGAATAAAGTTAAGTCTAAAACAAAAACAAACGACCATAGATAAGAGAAACAAGAAGTTTAAAGTGGTAAAGCATGACCGCAATTGTTGGTGATAATGAGAGTGCTAAGATTTGAAAAGAAAAATAAACCAAAACTGAGTGTTTTATTTAATTGGTAACAATTATTTTATATGCAGAGATATGTAAGTGCTTACATTTAGAGCCAATCTAATGGGTTGCAAGGTTTCTCTGTGCCAAGGAACAAAGGCACTTTAGATGCCCTAATTTAATAGAAACAACAGATCAGAGAATATTTTGTGCGTCTTTACACCTGAGACTGGAAATGACTGCTCCACCGTCGTTTCTCTCTTTCTTTTGGTACATTTCTAACTCGAACAATCTGAGTTATTCTTAACTTTTAACGTGCTGTAATCATTGACTAGAATCCAAAAATCCAACAAACTTTCTTGAACAGAATTCATGCAAACTGACATGTGTTACTAAGGTAAGCTGTCGAGTCAAAGACAAAGAACCAATTAATCAATTTTCCCTACCTCTGTCTTGAAAAAAAAAACAAAGAGTTTATACGAAACGTTAGTAAATTTCCACTTTCCATCTGTGCATATCCATCCATCCATCCATTCATACAATACATACATACATACATACTCATCTTCACACCCATACTTACACACATATGTATGTGTATTGTAACAGGTATACGAAACGTTAGTAAATTTCCATTTCCCTTCTGTGCATGTCCGTCCATCCATCCATCCATCCATCCATCCATACATACATACATACATACTCACCCCCACACCCACACATACACACACATATATATATGCGTATTGTAACAGGAATATCCGTCGCTGCACAGACTGTAATGTAGCTACAAACTGTACTTAAAGAAGAATTGTTCCTAATGAAGGCATATTCAGTTTATTAGAACACTATTGGATTTTCCTTGCAAAGTTATTTTCATGTAAGAAATGAAATAGTTATTTAATGCATTTACTTCAGTGTCTAATATACTGTGCTGCAGATACACACTCAATATTGGCCTCAAATTTTGGGACAAGACCAGCAATTTCGGAGAAGGGAGTAAGTCGATTACATCGACTCCGTTGCTCAACTAGTACTTATTTTACCGACCCTAAAAGGATGAAAGGTAAAGTCGACTTTTGTCGCTAAGCATTTTAACCGGTGTGCTTATGATTCTGCCAGCTCGCCACCTTATACGCACTCAATATTGGTTTCAAATTTTGGCACAAGGCCAACAATTTCGGGGAGGAGCAGTTTGATTACATTGACTCTAGTTTTCAACTGGTACTTATCTTATCGACCCCGAAATGATGAAAAGCAAAGTCGACTTCGGTGGAATTTGAACTCAGAACGTAAAAACGGATGAAATGCCGCTAAGTATTTTTCTTGGCGTGGTAACGATTCTTCCAGCCCTATACACACTTAATATCAACATCATATTTTGTAACTTAATTGTGTAAGTGATATATGTCTAATTCAAGAAAATTAAGTAAGGAGGATTAAGTAAAAGTAAAAGCAGTTTTATTTCATTTGAAAGTATTATTGAACATAATATATTACTTTTTATTCTTGATATTCTTTAATTCATGCAGCATTCTTACAACTTGCAAAGATTGGAGTCTCAGAGGAAACACCCACGAAAAAATATTGGAATTACAATACATTTAATGCTAGAAAAATTACAGTAAAAGCTGCGGTGAGTCCTAGCTCTATACCCAACATAGTATTGGAAATTGTGAATACTGATATGTCAATACCTGAGGATATAAATGTTTTTCGTTTTGTCAATAGGGATGTAAATAAGTTATAAAGACTCCCAACTCTTGAGGAATCTACATAAAATTGGTTATTAACAAAGCAATATTCTTCAAGTTGCAATCTATCAACTGTCAATGTTTGCCAAAGGGATGTATGATACGGTGAAACTAAGATGTTCTAGAACGTGAAGTCTTCCAAATCGAAAAGTAACATGCGTTGGTATGAGTGAAATTCTGGCTATAATTGCACCCGCTCTTTTAGTGCGTTCTCTGATATTAGTTTTCTTGATGACAAGTGACATAAGCATGATCTCGTGCCATTGCATAGCTACAAATGATCTAAATTACACAACAGCATTATTTATTGGAGAGGTTTTTTTTTTAGCCGACGTTTGTATTGACAGTAGACTTGGAGGTTCCAATAAATGTTTACATTCTTCATTATAGTGAACTATTTCTTAATCCAAAATAGTCTTTATTGATTTGTATGTATGGCTATTCCCTGGAAATATCTGCAATAACTGTCAGTTGATGATAGTAACCCAAACATTTATATTTTCCGGGCCATTTCTGAGTTAGTTATTGATCCTGCAGGTAGAGGTACACCTTTGATAACAATGCATATACAGTTTTAACTCCTGTATGTAAAGAGAAATTCTAACTTCTTTCTGCAAGTCCCTGTAAACAATAGCAGAATAGATGGTCATCTGGCCTGCATTGCATTTAAGTTCATTGTCACTGCCATGTGCTATTAATATATTAGCATTATATGATGCCACCTTTAAAATTCCCGAAGCTAGATATTGAATTTAGCTAGAACGAGGCTATATTTCTGAAGCTCTTGGTCAGGTTGTCAATAAAGGTTGCATTGTAAATTTCATTTGTATATCCTATTTCCGTGCCAGGGTACATTTGTTTAGTTTGATTCTTGAAATCTTCCACAAGTGCATCACAATACTAGAGCAAAAGCTGAATAAGATTGGATGGCTCATTTCATTTTTACAGTATTGCGAAAAGAGCCTCAAGACTCTTTCTTGTCTTTTTGAAATGCAGGAGCTTTTGAATATATTGCATCCTACTTGGCATTATCCTCAGGCAATCCAAGTATTAAGCTTATTCTCTATAGGTGGTGCAAATTTCGCCATTAACTATTCGAAAATCTTAAAATGAACTTGAAATAGTAGAAGTAGAAGGAAGTAGT
>NC_142929.1:108591785-108609285 GCF_046866305.1 Octopus bimaculoides
AACATGTCCAACAAAAACGAAGTAAATAACGTAAGACAACAAACACAGAGCGTGGGAATGTATAATGATGATCAAAATGCACCAAACCAGAACATCACAGACAAAAATACGAACGGGAGGGAATACGAAATAGATCTAAAGCCTGGAAACAGCGAAGGTGAAACTAATGATTAGGATACTCTAAAAATGAGCATAGTCAAAGAATTGAAAGCCACAGATCTCAGTATGGATCACCGATTGGACCTCCCAAAATTGATAATAAAACAGCATCAGTAATAAATAGCATGAATCTGGCCATCACAGAATAACCACAGAAACAAATGTCACTATGAGCAGGCTAAATGATTATATATATATATATATATATATATATATATATATATATATATATATATATATATATATATATATATAAAAGATAATAAGAGTGAAAAAACTACAGAAGGCTTGTGTTACATGGTTAAAGTATATATTTAAATTATGTCAGAAAAATGTTAGAAAAATGTTAGAAAAATGTTAGAAAATCTTTTTGGTATATAAACATTGTATTTTGAGAAATAACCGGTTTCGTGTTGTCTTTTCAAATTTCTCTACTTCATTGTGTCGTGTTCGTTCCAGTCTGAGAAAGAAGAGTTCTAGATAGGGGGAGGTAATTAGGGATTTCTTCCGGTATAGGGGAGATAATCGAAATCTAGGAGGTGGTAGAATTTGATTAATTTACCATGGTTTTGTTCTATATTTTTTTCCCCCTTTTTTTTCTCAGTGGGGTGATGAATTTCCTTATTTAAATGTGTTAGCAATGGTTAAGTTTGGGTTTGTAGTTTTGAATGAAAAAGGTTTCCTTATTTAATCTAATCTGTGTTGGTGTTTTAATGGCACATTGATAAAAAGGAAAGATTATAAATTGTGGTAGCATTTGTTTTGCGCATTTTTCATTATGATCACTAAAAGGTATCATTCGGAATTCTGGGTGTGCAATCTGCTGGCGGTGCAGAGTGCATCTACGTCTGAGCGATAATCCTGTGGACCTTATGTAGTTCTCGTGGCAGCCCGAACATCTTATTACATAAATAAGATTTTCTGAGGCACATATATATATATATACATATATATATGCATATATATATGCAGCAGCCTCTGTGGCCGCAAAAGAAGCTGGATATCCCTGAAAACCCATCAAAACAGGAGTATCACCACCCAAACAAACTCTGAGGAAATATAACATCCAGAAAAATAAAAAAATAAGAGAAAAGATCTGTCAATCCTTAATGAAACTAGTAGACAATCAACAATACTAAGCAGCAAAAAGAGAAGAAAGATACTACGTAAATACAAAATTACAGAATAAGGTATACCGGAGGTGAAGGAACAGCTAAAGCAAGATATCCTCGCCAAAGCACAAAGAATCAGCCGGTATGAGAAACGCCATCATTTCTTTGAACAACACAAACAGTTGAACTCCAACCCCAAAAGATTCTACCAAGAACTTGGCAAAAATAAACCAGAGATCAATGCAGCACCAACAGCAGAAATGGAAGAATTTTGGAAAGAAATATGGTCGGTGAAGGAACAAACTCAGAAAAGATCTATCAAAACAACGAACACAGCAGCTGAACAACTCTGGAACCCTATAACAACTGAAGAGGCCAAAAACAATGCCTGAATGACTTACGGAAGGGAAAACTGTCCTAATTCCCAAATCCACTGAAACAACAAACCCACAAAATTACAGACTGGTAACTTGTCTCCCTATAATTTACAAAACCTTTACTGCAATGATATCACAGATGATATCCAAACATCTGGAAGAAAATAACCTGTTTCCAGAAGAGCAGAAGGGATGCTGCAAGGGCTCAGCTACTGATCAATAAAACCATAACTGAAGACAGCCACAGAAAGAAAGAAGTATGGCCTAGATCGATTACCAAAAGGCTTTTGATAGCATTCCCCACACATGGGTCCTAGAAATATTAGCCATGAACAAGGTAGCACCAATAATTATAAAATATATAAAATATTTCATGAATAAATGGTAGACAGTACTACAGCTCCAGACAAATGAGGGGCTCATAAAAACCAAAGCCATCTCCATTAGAAGAGGAATATTCCAGGGAGACACGCTCTCACCATTCCTTTTCTGCTTGGCACTGACGTCTTTATCTGACACGCTAGACAACTGGATGTGGATAAATTGTTACGGCAAAACAATCAGCCATCTCTTGTGCATGTATGATCTAAAACTGTATGCTACAAATGATAAACAGCTGGAAACATTACTACAGACAGTACATGGATTTTCCAAAAAAATAAACTTAAAATTAGACTTAGAAAATGTGCCAAAGCAACCTTGAAAAGACGAAAACTAGTTAAGAGTACCAACATCATACTAGATAAAGCAAATGAAATAAGAGAATTAGATAAAAGCCAGACATACAAATACTAAGGAATCAATGAACTCGATACGATACAACACACACAAATGAAAGAGAGGATACGGAAAAATACTATAGACAAGTTAGATTAATACTTAAAACAGAGCTCAATGCAAAAAACAATACAATAGGTATCAACATTCTAGCCGTCCCATTTATAAGTTATAGCTACTATATTCTTAACTGGACTCTAAATGAACTAATCAAAATAGACAAGAAAACAAGAAAAATAATGACTGGATTTAGGATGCACCACCCAAAATCTGACATAGACAGGCTATATATACAACGTATGCAAGGTAGTACAGGCCTTATACAGCTAGAAAACTATTACAAAATAACCACCATAGGACTACAGAAGTACCTACTTCAAAAGCAAGGAAAACTAATATGAATACCCACAACACACGAACAAAACAAAAAAATGTTTTCAGTCTTAATGGAAGCTGACAAATACAAAAAAGAAGACATAGTACCTAACAACTACGAAGAAAAAGAATAAACAGCAAAAGCTGTAAAACAACTGAAATCCAAATCAAAACTGGAACAGCAACAGATGTATGTATATGCAGTTCAGTATATGTCCGGTCATAGTGTGACCGATGGTTTCGCATCCATAAAGGGCTTATCACACGGATGACTCGTCAGTCTCTTAAGCTGGAGGTATGTAATTCTTTAACTCTGGGAGGTAGGAATTTGTTGCGGTCAGCTAGTTAGTAAGTAAACAAAGAATAGGCAATCTTGGTCGGCGTGGACGGGTTATCTCCCTTAGATCAGTCCATGTGTGTCAAAAAAAAAAAGTGGGGAACAGGGTATTTTGCCCTTAGGTTGCTTTTAGCTCGTAAGGGCCATTTCAGATCTAATTGACGAATGGGGAATCCCGTGCTTGCAGCAGGTAGCGTTTGAAATGGATGCAGGGATTGTAAATTTCTTGCGTGAATTCAGTAATTCTGGTTTCAGGGAGTCTTTGAAGATCTTTGCTCGCTCAGCTATGCAAAGCTTGCCGCGTCCGCCCAAAGTTAATATAGGATCCCGGCCGTTCTATGATCCTCCACTTGATATCGTATGGGGTCCCTTCATCTTTGAAGTGCCACACGTGGCTTGCCAGGGATGTATATATATATATACACACATAATATATATATATATATACACACACATAATATATATATATATATACACACATAATATATATATTATGGTATATTATATTACATTATATATATATATATATATATATATATATATATATATATATATATATATATATATATCATAAATATATAGGGATTGACAGTAACCTGCTTCTCCAACATACTGAGAATTCAGAAATAGCAGTCAAAGAACTACTGATTTCAAAACTACAAATTATTACTCCAGATTGATAGCGATATTTTTGATACTCACAGAACTCACAGGATTTTGAACTCACTGGCCGATAAATTTCTTAACGTCTTCCTCACGTGGTATTGATGTCGCATGGTCAAAATTAACGTGAGTTATTTAGACATTAACAAATTTATTGGAATATTTAGCTGAAGATCAGAATAGAGTATTCTTTACTCTTAACTGTGAAACGATCGTACTAAATTAACTAAAGGCAGGTGGTTTTTTGACTCTTCTCTACTGTTTTTTGTTCTGTGTGTATCAAAAATATCGCTATCAATCTGGAGTAATAATTGGATCTTTTTTAAAACGGGGGCCACATTTTTCATTAACGAAACATTTTGAAACTTGGAACACTGGTAGAATGTGTCATATAAAACATCCTTTTCTCTTAGTCTTCTTAAAAAAAAAAGAAATCCATAAATTATTCCATGCTGTCGTATTTCTGTAATTTCAACCAATCACTGACGTCCATTCAGCCGATATACATTAAGTGCCGACTACATAAACAAACGATTCTGAAACAATTAACCCTAACCCTAACCCTAACTCTAACCCTAACCCTAACTCTAACCCTAACCCTAACCCTAGGGTTAGAGTTAGGGTTAGGCTTAGGCTTAGGCTTAGGGTTATGGTTAAAGCAAATTTAAAATGAAAAAAGCAAATAAAACGAAGAATCGTTTGTTTATGTAGTCGGCACTTAATGTATATCGGCTGAGTGGACGTCAGTGATTGGTTGAAATTATCGAAATAAGACAATTTTTTACATGAAATAAATTCGAATACAAAAATATTTTTCTGTTCTATAACACAAAATAGATAAGTATACGAAGTTTGAAAGTCTTTCGGTACCAAAAACACTACGTAAAACATTAATGAAAAATGTGGCCCCCGTTTTAAAAAAGATCCTAATAATTTGTAGTTTTGAAATCAGTAGTTCTTTGACTGCTATTTCTGAATTCTCAGTATGTTGGAGAAGCAGGTTACTGTCAATCCCTATATATTTATGATTATAAATGTTTTTTACCGAAAAGGTTTTTTCATACTGAGCTACCCGGCAAAATTGTTAATTATTAATTTTATTACTAATTAACGATTCCCTGCCCTGCATATCTATATCTATATCTATATATATATATATATATATATATATATATATATATATATATATATATATATATATATATATATATATATATATATTCCATGTATGTTCTTTGTGTGTATGGAACCTATACTGTCACTGAAGCTGAAACAGATACACTTTACATTTCGTCATAGACCCACAGAATAAAAATAACATACTATAACTACAAAGAACACGAATGTTACCTTTTCATGATTTCACTAGAATTTGTGAACTCCCATAAACAATACACATTATTGATCGACCTACCTAAAAACTGAATTTAAAACTGTCTAAATAACCGAATTTAAAGAATTAAAATTTTTAAGTAGTTCTAAACTGAATAATATTTCCTATCAAAAGTTCATGAGTTCTATTAACTAGCATAAGAAAGAAGAGTTACATGTTTCAAAGAAAATAATCTGTGGTATGGGAAGAAATTTCTCACGCTGTTCGGAAACACTTTCGAGAAACAGTAAAGCATTCCAAAATCTGAAAGAAACACAAATAATCACAGCAACTTCCAGTGTCAATTTATAGTTATGGAGATGATTGATCATTTAGGCTGCTAATCTTTGACAACCAGGGCGGAAACTGCTTGATGTAAATAAATCTAACTATTTCATACATTAAGACATTCCTAATGCACTGACGCAGCATGATAATGAAAATAACAAAGTAAAATCTATGTTTAAAATACATTGTGCTTCATTCCACAGCAAGACTATATGTTTTAAACATAATTATGCTTCAGTATACTGATACTATTTCATTTCATGCTTTAAATGCTTTCATAACATCCTTTTTGTTTAAAATTGTGAACGTATTTGCATTTTGAACAAAGGTTCGGACCTAGTGTATAACTTGTAAATACTTCCATCTTTTTTTATTTTTTTTATTTTTAGGAATTTCCAACTACTTACTGGCTAACATATTTCATTCATTGTAGATTTGCCATGCACCAGAAAAATGCTCCTAGAATAATAAGTAATCGAAATTGATTAACAGCAAAACTTTATTTACAATAGCCTCTTTTGTTGCATCCATGAATTTTACATAAAAGTTACTGAAGATATAAAAACACCATGTATATTTTACATTTGAAAAGATCTACCATCGTGTCATGTGGCGTATTTTCCAGCGATTTTTGGCAGTTATTTAAACCTCGAGCTGCTTAGGAATCTTCTTGTATATTGCCACGTTCCCTTCTTTAATCGCTTAAATAATCGGTAACATGAAACTTAGTTACGATTCAAGAAACTTCAGCTTATAGCAACAACAAAAACAGTAAAATAATATTAACTCAAAACGTAAAGAGCCAAAAGAAATGCAGCCGAGCAAAATGCTTAGTGACATTTCTTCTGTTAGTTTTTTATTATTATTATTTCGAGATCAAATCCTGCTGAGGCCAACTGCCTTTCATTCTTTCGAGATGAATAAAATAGAGTACCAGTCATGTATTGGGGTCGTTGTAATCGACTTACACCTCACCCCCAAATTTCAGGCCTTGTGCCTATAGCAGAAAGTTTTATTATTATTATTATTATTATTATTATTATTATTATTATTATTATTCAGTAGTTTTATTTTTATAACGTGCTTTCACTTCACTACCGAGCGCAGCTCTGTGCGCCTTGGGTATGTGCTGTGGTTTGCTGTGGTGCTCTTATGTTTACTGTATTGAAAGTGTTTTGCGTAGAATGTGTGCAGTACCCAGTAGTGCAATTTTCTGTATGTTATATATATTTGTAAGTCCTGCTATTTTTGTTATGTATTTGTCTGAATATTTTTTTATTATACCTAAGGCACCTACTATGATAGGAATTGTTTCTGTTTTTAGATTCCACATTCGAGTTATCTCTATTTCCAGGTCTTTGTATTTTGAAAGTTTTTCCATTTCTTTTAGAGAAACGTTGTCATCTGCTGGTATTGAAACATCAATTAGAAGGCATTTTTTTCCTTCATGATCTTTGACAACTATATCTGGTCTATTTGCCTTAATTTCTCTATCTGTGTGTATTGGCATATCCCAGAGTATGGTTGCTTTCTCGTTTTCTGTGACCTTTTCTGGCGTGTGTTTATACCATCTTTTTTCTGTTGCTATTCCATAATGTTGGCATAGCTTCCAGTGTATATAGGTCCCAGCTCTGTCGTGTCTGTGAATATATTCCTTCTTAGCCAGGACTGGGCAGCCAGAGATAATATGATTTATTGTTTCTTGTCGATCTCCACATATTCTACAGTTACTTGTTATTTATTATTATTATTATTATTATTATTATTATTATTATTATTATTATTATTATTATTATTATTATTATTATTATTATTAAGGCGGCGAGCTGGCAGAATCGTTAGCACGCAGGGCGAAATGCTTAGCGGTATTTCGTCTATCGCTACGTTCTGAGTTCAAATTCTGCCGAGGTCCACTTTGCTTTTCATCTTTTCGGGGTCGATAAATTAAGTACCAGTAAAACACTGCGGTCGATATATAATCGGCTAGTCCCCACCCCACAAATTTGAGGAGAAAGGATTATTATTATTATTATCAAGGCAGCGAGCTGGCAGAATCGTTAGCACTTTGGGAAAACAAAGTGCTTAGCAATATTTCGTTCGTCTTTATGTTCAAATTCCACCGAGGTCGTCTCAGCCTTTGATCTTTTCGGGGTTGATAAAATAAGTACCAGTTGCGCACTGGGATCGATATAATCGACTTACGCCCCTCCCTCGAAAATGCTGTCCTTGTGGCACCACCACCATCACCATCATCATCACCATCATCTTCCTCATCATCATCATCATCATCATCAACTTTTGTTGTGATGCCATTATCACCGGACGTCTCTGTGGCATGTATTATTGGTAAATTGTTATTGTTATTACCATCGCTGTTATCATTAAAGATTAGGTAGTTTTCCTTCTTTAAGTTGGCTATTAGTAAAGGCAAACACTTTCCTCATCAGCCAAGCCCTCATCGACTTCTTTTTGAAGACCCCGTTTAAAGAAGAAAATGAAGGTGGTTGAAAGTGGAGGTGACGGTCAGAGTGAATGGGCCTACTTTGAACTTGCGCCTATTGGCTGGAGAGAATGCACGGGACATGGGCAACTCCCTCTGGAGCTCATGGCGGTCTGGGTGATCCAAGGTCGGTGGGATTCCTTGGTTGCCTCTGGATGGTACTAACCTCTATCGAGAATTCTTAGTTGTTATAAGGTTTCTTGTTATTGTTTGTCTTAGTGTATATAAATGTTTTTATGGTCCTTGTGGCCAATAAAGTATAATCATTGTTGTTGTTGTTGTTATTATTATTATTATTATTACTACTACTACTACTACTACTACTATTATTATTATTATTATTATTATTATTATTATTATTCAGTAGTTTTATTTTTATAACGTGCTTTCACTTCACTACCGAGCGCAGCTCTGTGCGCCTTGGGTATGTGCTGTGGTTTGCTGTGGTGCTCTTATGTTTACTGTATTGAAAGTGTTTTGCGTAGAATGTGTGCAGTACCCAGTAGTGCAATTTTCTGTATGTTATATATATTTGTAAGTCCTGCTATTTTTGTTATGTATTTGTCTGAATATTTTTTTTATTATTATTATTATTATTATTATTATTATGATTATTATTATTATTGAGCGAGAGAGCCGTGCACGCCATCAAAGTGACACGGGTAAAATATACGAAGTCCAACATACCCATCATGAGTACCCGTCCGATAAGGATACACCAGGCACATGCTTCACAACCATATGTGCACGACATGGTGTTCTCATATCAAGATAAACAGCACATGACCTTGCAGGTGGGGCACTGTTAGAATTTTCTTCAGGTTGAGTAGCCCATCCCGCTCAAAAGGTCCCTGAATAAGGGTTTAAGGATGTTGAATGAACACCCATGTTTCTAGAGGGGAATTATCCAAACCCCAAAGAATTCCTCTCAACACATGGCTATGATGCTCTCCCACTACTTCTGCTCGTGATCAGAGATGCACATATCATCAGCCACTAAGGGACATGCTCAACTGGTTAAGGTTAAACAACTGACGAGAAAAACTGTGGTATTGAGTAGAATATTTGCTGTAGTTCATCTTTTATACCAAGACAAAGCAATGTACATGGTAACACTTCCAATCAGTTAAGATAAGAAGCCATGAGAGCCACTGCCTGGTACTGCATCCGGGCATTTATTATTATTATTATTATTATTATTATTATTATTATTATTATTATTATTATTATTATTATTATTATTATTATTATTTTATGTTTGACTTTTGTTTTGCATTTGTACAAGTTGGATCCAAGTCTCACCCAGAGACCTCAAGTTAGAAGTTCATGTAGGTGTTATGCCTAGGGTACCACATATTTGAATTTGTACAGTTTTGTTCAAGTGAATGTTTAAGAAACCATAAGAAAATTATGTGTTTGCTTTAAAATTTGAGATCACATAGACAGTATTTTACGTAGGATATGGGCAGTTCCCATGAGCACTATCTTTTGAACTTCAGCCATTTTGGGGTTTCCTGGTATCTGAGCTAGGTAGTAATCAGCCCGTTTCGCTGTCATTCCCAGGGCACCTATGACAATAGGTATTGTTTTCGTCTTCAGATTCCACATTTTGCTAATTTCTATTTCAAGATCTTTATATTTGCTCAGTTTTTGGTAGGTCTTGACAGATACGTTTATATCGATTGGGACAGTCATATCAATGAGGAAGCATGATTTTTGTCTGAAGTCTTTCAGTATGATGTCTGGCCTATTTGCGTCTATCTTTCTGTCAGTTTGAATGATGAAGTTCCAGAGGAGTGCAATGTGATCATTTTCAAGTACTGGGGGTGGTATGTGTTCCCACCAGTTTTTATCATGGGGCAAGTCCAGGTTTTTGCATATTACCCAGTGAATATATTGTGCAGCTCTATCATGCCTGTTGAGATGCTCTGTAGGTGCAAGCAGACTGCACATGGAGACAACATGATCGATGGTCTCATTTTGTTGTTGGCATATACGACATAATGGGGAGCTGCCGTTCTTTAATATGTTGGCCTAGTAGTTCTTTGTAGGTAGGCATTGATCTTGGGCTGCTATGATAAACCCCTCTGTTTCTGATTTCAAGCCAGAGGCCATTAACCATTGGTGGGTAAGGGCTTTGTCAATATCTGCATTATTTGCTCTCTTTGGGTATTTGCAATTGAGAGGTTTTTCATGCCATTTTTCAGTCATAATATCTAAGGCAGCAATTTTTGCACGGGTTTTCAAGCGCTTAGCTTTTTCTGCAGGTGTTTCTAGTTCGTCTAATTCTTGAATTTGTTGCAATTGGAATTCACTTAGATAGTCCTTTGCCTGTTTTGTTACTGAGTAAGATGCTTTCTTGCTTTCATGTTTTAAGACAAGTTTTAGCATCCAGTCCTCAGAGTTTTTCAGATAGGTGTCTAGGCCAATTGTGGCTACCTTCATTGATAATGCCAGCTGTAGAAGTCCTCGGCCTCCCTCTTTTCTTGGCAGATAAAGACGTTCTATATCTGCCTTAGGGTGGTGCATTCTATGCATTGTCAACAATTTTCGTATTTTTCTGTCAACATTACATATTTCAGTAATTGACCAGTTAACGATATTGAAACTGTAAGTCACGACTGGTATGGCTAGAGCATTGATCGCTTCGATTCTGTTTCTCGCGTTCAGCTCTGTCTTCAGTATTGCTCTCACCCTGCGATAACATTCTCTTCTGATCCTTTCCCTCATCACTGAGTGCTTGATATTGTCCCCTTCAATTACCCCTAGGTATTTGTAGCTCTCCGCTGGTTCTAACTCTTTTATGACATTTTGTATTATTATTATTATTATTATTATTATTATTATTATTATTATTATTGTTGTTGTTGTTGTTGTTGTTGTTATTATTATTATTATTATTATTATTATTATTATTATTATTATTATTATTATTATTATTATTATTATTATTATTATGCAGTAGTTTTATTTTTATAACGTGCTTTCACTTCACTACCGAGCGCAGCTCTGTGCGCCTTGGGTATGTGCTGTGGTTTGCTGTGGTGCTCTTATGTTTACTGTATTGAAAGTGTTTTGCGTAGAATGTGTGCAGTACCCAGTAGTGCAATTTTCTGTATGTTATATATATTTGTAAGTCCTGGTGTTTTTGTTATGTATTTGTCTGAATATTTTTTTATTATACCAAAGGCACCTACTATGATAGGAATTGTTTCTGTTTTTAGATTCCACATTCGAGTTATCTCTATTTTCAGGTCTTTGTATTTTGAAAGTTTTTCCATTTCTTTTAGAGAAACGTTGTCATCTGCTGGTATTGATACATCAATTAGAAAGCATTTTTTCTTCTTCTTCTTCTTCTTCTTCTTCTTCTTCTTCTTCTTCTTCTTCTTCTTCTTCTTCTTCTTCTTCTTCTTCTTCTTCTTCTTCTTCTTCTTCTTCTTCTTATTATTATTATTATTATTATTATTATTATTATTCAGTAGTTTTATTTTTATAACGTGCTTTCACTTCACTACCGAGCGCAGCTCTGTGCGCCTTGGGTATGTGCTGTGGTTTGCTGTGGTGCTCTTATGTTTACTGTATTGAAAGTGTTTTGCGTAGAATGTGTGCAGTACCCAGTAGTGAAATTTTCTGTATGTTATATATATTTGTAAGTCCTGCTATTTTTGTTATGTATTTGTCTGAATATTTTTTTATTATACCTAAGGCACCTACTATGATAGGAATTGTTTCTGTTTTTAGATTCCACATTCGAGTTATCTCTATTTTCACTTCACTACCGAGCGCAGCTCTGTGCGCCTTGGGTATGTGCTGTGGTTTGCTGTGGTGCTCTTATGTTTACTGTATTGAAAGTGTTTTGCGCAGAATGTGTGCAGTACCCAGTAGTGCAATTTTCTGTATGTTATATATATTTGTAAGTCCTGCTATTTTTGTTATGTATTTGTCTGAATATTTTTTTATTATACCTAAGGCACCTACTATGATAGGAATTGTTTCTGTTTTTAGATTCCACATTCGAGTTATCTCTATTTTCACTTCACTACCGAGCGCAGCTCTGTGCGCCTTGGGTATGTGCTGTGGTTTGCTGTGGTGCTCTTATGTTTACTGTATTGAAAGTGTTTTGCGCAGAATGTGTGCAGTACCCAGTAGTGCAATTTTCTGTATGTTATATATATTTGTAAGTCCTGCTATTTTTGTTATGTATTTGTCTGAATATTTTTTTATTATACCTAAGGCACCTACTATGATAGGAATTGTTTCTGTTTTTAGATTCCACATTCGAGTTATCTCTATTTCCAGGTCTTTGTATTTTGAAAGTTTATTATTATTATTATTATTATTATTATTATTATTATTATTATTATTATTATTATTATTATTATTATTATTATTATTATTATTTTTTTTTTTTTTTCTCTTTATCATAGGTTTTGTTGGAACTCCTGGAGTCTTGCTTGCGTAGCAGGCTTGCTCCCTGCAGCCTATGGTTCTATGCTATTAGTTCTTTTCAGATAATACTTTCCTGATTATTCTGGCCGTGCTAATGAGACAAACGTTTGTAACAGTTCTACTGGGCACTCTATTCCAATTTCCTTTAGATTCCCCTTGATACCTTCTGATACTGTTCCTACAGACCCTACAATAATTGGCACTATCTTCACCTTCCTCATTTTCCATAGCCGGGCTATTTCATACTTAAGAGGGTTGTATTTATTTATCTTTTCACCTTCCTTCTTGCCTATTTCTGGGTTAAAGAGGCATGCAACATCAACTATATAGTATATGTGGTGCATATTTTCCACCAACACTAGGTCCGGTCTGTTATGCTCTAGCACCTGATCTGTTTGGATTGGGAAATCCCAGAGGATTTTGCATGTCTTCAACTCTGCCTCTCTTAGCAGTTTGTGCTCATACCACGTCTTGCTTCCCTCTAGCCCCCTCATTATTATTATTATTATTATTATTATTATTATTAAGGTGGCGAGACGGCAGAGCCGTTAGCTTGCCGGGCTTGCCGGGGAAAATGCTTAGCGGCATTTCGTCCGTCTTAACGTTCTGAATTCAAATTCTGTCGTGATCGACGTTGCCTTTCATCCTTTCGGGGTCGATAAATTAAGTACCAGTCAAATACTGGGTCGATGTGATCGACTATTCCCCTCCCTCACAATTTTTGCCTTTAGGAGAAAGGATTATCATTATTGTTGTTGCTACTGCTGCTGTTAAGAACTAGCGCAATGCTAAATCAATGTAATTGGCTCCATCGCCAAATGATGGTGATGATGATTAAAAACACAAGAACAACTACAATAATAATGATGATAATATTAATTTCAAACTTTGGCACAAGGCCAGCTCTTTCGGGGGAGGAGTAAGTCAATTACATCGACCCCAGTGTTTCACTAGCACTTATTTTATCGAACCCGAGAGGATGAAAGGCAAGGTCGACCCCGGCGGAATTTAAACTCAGAACGTAAAGACGGATTAAATGTCACTAAATATTTCGTCCGGTGTGCTATCGATTCTACCAGCTCGTCGCCATAATAATAATGATAGTATTAATGAATTTATGCTTTTGTTAGAAATTATTTGCAAATGAGAGGAAAAAGTACTCAACAGATGTTCTGAGTTTCCCGGGGAACATTATATCATGAAGTATTAAACTTCCAACTAGTTGAAGTAGCTTGAATATCATTTGCAATGATTGGAATTATAAAGAAAATATTTACATAATTTCTCTTTAAGGTACTGACTGAAATATTTAGAAGATAATGGGAACCTCTTCATAAATATTTCTTCCTATTTTCGCAAGAAGAGAGTTGAATAATGTAGAGAGTTGAATAACGAAGGCGGCGAGCTGGCAGAAACGTTAGCACGCCGGGCGAAATGCTTAGCGGTATTTCGTCTGCCGCTACGTTCTGAGTTCAAATTCCGCCGAGGTCGACTTTGCCTTTCATCCTTTCGGGGTCGATAAATTAAGTACCAGTTACGCACTGGGTCGATGTAATCGACTTAACCCCTTTGTTTGTCCTCTCTATGTTTAGCCCCTTGTGGGCAATAAAGAAATTGAATAATGTAGTTTCTTTATGAACACTACCACATCTTTTCAGAACGAAGCAGGGGAATGATTCATGGGGCTTTCTTCTGCTTGAGCTTCAATACAGGATTATTTTATAGTCTATTTTACACATAGCCCCTGGTTTATTATATAATTTATTTTATATATTGTTGCCTATCTAGTTTCTCAGTATAATATATGTCTTAGACTTTCTCGATTTCGATAACTATATTACTGTAGCATTGTAGCTAAGAATCTCAGATCTCTTTGTTAACACTTTCAGCTTAAGAATCTTAGAGCTTTTGTCATCCATGGTTATAGGTTGTGATATTTATAGTTGTATTTTATTTCAGTTTTGGATATAGCTATTTCTATTTCAACGACAAATATGTCGAAGAATTTATCATATTATTCATTTGTGCCCGTCTCATTTAAGATTCCATTGCTTTAAGACTTCATTGAAATCTGTCTGTGATATATGTTCCAATTAAAGCGCTTGTGTTAGATTTACTATAATTTCTGTAAACTCATGATATTTTCAGTGTTTGCATTTCTTAGGAGATACAGAAGTGGTATTTGAACGTTGTACAACCATTTACCAGGTTTATGATACTCTTTAGGGTCTTTGCTAGAATGGAGTATATAAGAGAAGTAATGTTTTCAGTGAATTTGGGTGAACAAACCTTTGAGAAAAATATATAGTTGAGAAGACTGCGTCAAAATTATAATGATTTATTACATTTCTGTTTAAATAATTATATATAAATTTTCTCATTTTTTTCTTGTTTGAGTTGTACCAAAATGCCGATGAAGACATCTAGAAATATACTATACTTCTTGATAATTTTCTTTCAAATATTTCGTATGTATATATAGAGCTGTAAGTAAATTTACAGCATGTTTAGGTGTAAACTATGAGTAGCTATAAACTACTATTCTCTCAAATATTTCGTATGTATATATAGAGCTGTAAGTAAATTTACAGCATGTTTAGGTGTAAACTATGAGTAGCTATAAACTACTATTCTCTCAAATATTTCGTATGTATATATAGAGCTGTAAGTAAATTTACAGCATGTTTAGGTGTAAACTATGAGTAGCTATAAACTACTATTCTCTCTTGTCAGGAAAGTGAGTAACCAATCTTTAGTAGTGACAGGGTAAAAAGCAAAATTTTAAAAAAAGCACTGAAGCTAGTCAGGCTGATCATTTGTTAACCTCAGTATGAACTTTCCATATCGAAGCTAAATATCTATGTTTGCGAAAAACACTGTAAGTTTTCTTAACACGTCAATTTATTCAAAACACCGAATAGCGCTACTTTTAATTATGTATTTATGTACAAAGGATGCATATATACACGAACTTATGTATGTATGTATGTATGTATGTATGTATGTATGTATGTATGTATGTATGTATGTATGTATGTATGTATGTATGAATGTATGAGCGTTTTCCTTTGAACGTTTTCCTGCATGTTTTTCTTTGAGATTTAGGTTTTTCTTCGCAAAATCTAAACCGGGCACTAATGAAGTGTCAAGACTTTTTTCTTTTTTCTTTCTTTCTTTCTTTCTTTCTTTCTTTCTTTCTTTCTTTCTGTCTTTCTTTCTTTGGTTAAGTAAAACAATTCAGAGATTTGTGAGTTCGTGCATATATATATATATATATATATATATATATATATATATATATATATATATATATGTGTGTGTGTGTGTGTGTGTGTGTGTGTGTGTGTGTGTGTGTTGGTGTATGTGTGCATATACTTGCACTTATGCAATGAATGTACATTTTTTTTTCTACACGAATGTGTGCGATTACTCTTTGTGTCCATTTGCTTTAAAAATATATGCGCTTCGCGTGGGCTAATACACTGAATATAGTGATCCGCAAAAATGTATAATTAGTTCAAAGATTACTTATAATGAAAACAAAAGTCATTAGCGTTAACGATAATTTTTGTCAAAACTAAGGCAGCCGACTTCAACATTCAAGCGGGCAAATAGTGTGGAGTGAGTCAGAATTTTGCGATGCTTAAACCTCTTCAAAAGTGTTTACTTTTACTCATCTTAACCAGACCCTATATATTTATATATAGGATATTTATGTTTTTACGAAAACCCTATATATTCCACTCGGTGGAATATATCGGGTTTTTAGTAGAAAAATCTTTCACTGATTAGGCATATTAAAATAATGACATGGGAATATTTTCTAGGGATGCCAAGAGACTTTAATCTAGACTTTGAAAAACTGTTATCACTCCATCAAGCAAATCCTTCACGTTGAGAAATTACATTAATATACATATTTTGACAACTCGAGCATTTCTTAGGGAAAATGTGTTTATGGATTTGGGAAGCTAAAACTAATATGACAAAACAATTTATTGGCTTTGGCTTCCAAGAAATAAGTTCTTACCATTACCATAAATATGCCTACACCTCCCACACACTCTGAAACGCCAACAGACACATACGTGTTATTCATTTATTTACATTTGTGTGTGTATGTATGTGTGTGCGTGTGTTTATGTATGTATGTATGTATGTATGTATGTATGTATGTATGTATATATGTACGTGTGTGTGTGTGTGCATATATTCACACCCGAACTGTACAGCACGCATAGAATAAATCAATAGCGTACATATACATCACTTATTTTCAACCAGGCAAAGAAAATAAAATGGTGATGATGGTGGAGAAAAGAAAACTTCTTATGAAGAAATTACGAAATCAATGAAGAAGTGAATATGAGAATGAATTCTAAAAACGGTACACACGAAATGTTATGTTCGGACAGCTGAATGAATAAAGAGAATATAAGGACGAAATATAACATCTGAATAGATGAAAGGCTAAGCAAGAACCATGGAATGATTGAATAAAGACAACAGAAAAATAACATATTAAGTAGAGCTGAAGAGAGAGAAGAGAGAGAGAGAGAGAGAGAGAGAGAGAGAGAGAGAGAGAGAGAGAGAGAGAGAGAGAGAGAGAGAGAGTGTGTGTGTGTGTAGTATATGAGAAATTAGAGATAGGAAGAAAGTGTGAGGAAAGCAAAGTTGAAAGACAGAAACAAGTGTAAGAGAGAAAGAGAGTGAGAGAAGGAATGGGGAAGAGAAAGAGAAGAATGAAAGGAAAACAGAGAGAAAAAGTCGGTGGTAGGAGAAAGAAAAAGAGAGATAAAAGAGAAAGAGGAGAGAGAAAGAAGAGGGAAGAGAGAGTATAAGAAGAAAGGAAAACTAGAATACTAAAAGAGAAAAACCGAAAAAAGAAAGAGGGAGAAAATGTTTTATGAAGGAATAAGAACAAAATTAAAGAAAAATGAAAGTGTAGAAGAGTGGAAAAAGAGAAAAGTGTAAAAGAAAGAGAAAACGAAACAAGACGAAAAGGAGAGGGAGAGGGAGAGGGAGAGGGACAGACAGAGATGGAAAGAGAGGGAGAGAGAGGGTAGACAGACAGAGGCTGAGACAGACACA